>NC_057801.1:215065133-215109467 GCF_018294505.1 Triticum aestivum
CTCGATCGGGGTCCTGTTCATCCAGCAGCAACGGCCTACTACTACCACGAGGTCCTGTTCATCCAACCCCCATCGGGAATTGTTCATCCAACCCCAACAACAGTCACTGTTCATCAAGAGGTAGCAGGTTCGATCGGCTTCAATTAGCAGCAGTTGCGAAGGAATCGCTTAGGTTCATAAAAGCCAAGGGATTGATCGCTTGGGTTCAGTAACATAGCTAGTGCAATCGCTCGGGTTCAGCAAGCGAACGCCTCACTCGGATTCAGTTACAGCCCAATGCCTCGCACACACGCGCGTACGTGTATGAGAGAAATGCACAAACCTCTGTGCATCGCTCGGCCCCGGCCACCGACTGTAACCAGGAACTCCCCGATATTTTCCTCGCTCTTGCTTCTACCATGATTTTTCCTGTCATGGACGGCCCAAAGAATGTCATGCAGGTGCGTCCCCGGCCCGCCCAGGACGAAAAGCCCATTTTCTATCATGATTTTTTTTCATAGAAGTAGGAGCCCAGCACATTGATGACCCACAAGTAGAGGGGATCAATTGTAGCTCTTTTCGATAAGTAAGAGTGTCGAACCCAATGAGGAGAAAAGGAAATGAAAAGTAGTTTTCAGTAAGGTAATGTCTGCAAGTGCTGAAATTGTAAGTAGCGGACTAGTTTGATAGCAAGATAATTTGTAACGAGCAAGTAACGGTAATAGTAACAAAAAGTGCATCAAGGTAGCCCAATCCTTTTGAGGAAAAGGACAGGCCAAAACGGTCTCTTATGATAAGCGAAGCATTCTTGAGTGTACACGGGAATTTCATCTAGTCACTTTCATCATGTTGGTTTGATTTGTGTTCGAACTTTGATAATTTGATATGTGGGCGGACCGGCGCTTAGGCGTTGTTCTTAATTGAACAAACCTCCTACTTATGATTAACCCTCCCGCAAGCATCCGCAACTACGAGAAAAGTATTAAGAATAAATTCTAACCATAGCATTGAACTTTTGGATCCAATCGGTCCCTTACGAAATAGCGCATACACTGGGGTTTAAGCTTCTTTCACTCTCGCAACCCACCATCTATTTGCTGAAGGAAATATGCCCTAGAGGCAATAATAAAGTTATTATTTATTTCCTCATATCATGATAAATGTTTATTATTCATGCTAGAATTGTATTAACCGGAAACATGATACATGTGTGAATACATAGACAAACATAAAGTCACTAGTATGCCTCTACTTGACTAGCTCATTAATCAAAGATGGTTATGTTTCCTAACCATAGACATGTGTTGTCATTTGATTAATGGGATCACATCATTAGGATAATGATGTGATTGACATGACCCATTCCGTTAGCCTAGCACTTGATCGTTTAGTATATTGCTATTGCTTTCTTCATGACTTATACAAAGTTCCTGCAACTATGAGATTGTGCAACTCCCATTTACCGGAAGAACAATTTGTGTGCTACCAAACGTCACAACATAACTGGGTGATTATAAAGGTGCTCTACAGGTGTTTCCGAAGGTACATGTTGAGTTGGCATAATTCGAGATTAGGTTTTGTCACTCCGATTGGCGGAGAGGTATCTCTGGGCCCTCTCGGTAATACTCATCACCTAAGCCTTGCAAGCATTGTAACTAATGAGTTAGTTATAAGATGATGTGTTACAGAACGAGTAAAGAGACTTGCCGGTAACGAGATTGAACTAGGTATTGGATACCGACGATCAAATCTCGGGCAAGTAACATACCGATGACAAAGGGAACAATGTATGTTGTTATGCGGTTTGACCGATAAAGATCTTCATAGAATATGTAGAAACCAATATGGGCATCCAGGTCCCTCTATTGGTTATTGACCGAGAATGGTTCTAGGTCATCTCTACATAGTTCTCGAACCCGTAGGGTCCGCACGCTTAACGTTATGATGACAGTTTTATTATGAGTTTATAAGTTTTGATGTACCGAAGTTTGTTCGGAGTCCCGGATGTGATCACGGACATGACGAGGAGTCTCGAAATGGTCGAGACATAAAGATTTATATATTCGAAGCCTATGTTTGGACATCGGAAAGGTTCCGGGTGAAATCGGGATTTTACCGGAACATCGGGGGGTTACCGGAACCCTCCCAGGGGTTAATGGGCCTTAGTGGGCCATGAGGGGGAAGAGGAGGGCCGGCCAGGGCAGGCCACGCGCCCCCTCCCCCCCTAGTCCGAATAGGACAAGGAAGGGGGGGCGCCCCCCTTTCCTCTTTCCCCTCCCCCCTTTCCTTCTCCACCAAGGCAAGAGGGGGGAGTCCTACTCCCGGTGGGAGTAGGACTCCTCCAGGCGCACCCCAAGGGGGCCGGCCGCACCTCCCCCTCCCTCCTTTATATACGGGGGCAGGGGGGCACCTCATGACACACAAGTTGATCTACGGATCGTTCCTTAGCCGTGTGTGGTGCCCCCCTCCACCATATTCCACCTCGGTCATATCGTCGCGGAGTTTACGCGAAGCCCTGCGCCGGTAGAACATCATCATCGTCACCACGCCATCATGCTAATGGAACTCTTCCCTGAAGCTTTGCTGGATTGGAGCCCGGGGATCGTCATCGAGCTGAACGTGTGCTGAACTCGGAGGTGCCGTATGTTTGGTGCTTGGATCGGTCGGATCGTGAAGACGTACGACTACATCAACCGCGTTGTCATAATGCTTCCGCTTACGGTCTACGAGGGTACATGGACGAACACTCTCCCCTCTCGTTGCTATGCCATCACCATGATCTCGCGTGTGCGTAGGAAATTTTTTGAAATTACTACGTTCCCAACAGTGGCATCAGAGCCAGGTTTTATGCGTAGATGTCATATGCACGAGTAGAACACAAGTGAGTTGTGGGCGATATAAGTCATACTACTTACCAGCATGTCATACTTTGGTTCGGCGGTATTGTGAGATGAAGCGGCCCGGACCGACATTACGCGTACGCTTACGCGAGACTGGTTTCACCGCTACGAGCACTCGTTACTTAAAGGTGACCGGCGGGTGTCTATCTCTCTCACTTTAGCTGAATCGAGTGTGGCTACGCCCGGTCCTTGCGAAGGTTAAAACAGCACCAACTTGACAAACTATCGTTGTGGTTTTTGATGCGTAGGTAAGAAGGGTTCTTGCTAAGCCCGTAGCAGCCACGTAAAACTTGCAACAACAAAGTAGAGGACGTCTAACTTGTTTTTGCAGGGCATGTTGTGATGTGATATGGTCAAGACGTGATGCTATATTTTATTGTATGAGATGATCATGTTTTGTAACCGAAGTTATCGGCAACTGGCAGGAGCCATATGGTTGTCGCTTTATTGTATGAAATGCACACGCCCTATAATTGCTTTACTTTATCACTAAGCGGTAGCGATAGTCGTAGAAGCAATAGATGGCGTAACGACAATGATGCTATGATGGAGATCAAGGTGTCACGCCGGTGACGATGGTGATCACGACGGTGCTTCGGAGATGGAGATCGCAAGCACAAGATGATGATGGCCATATCATATCACTTATATTGATTGCATGTGATGTTTATCCTTTATGCATCTTATCTTGCTTTGATTGACGGTAGCATTTTAAGATGATCTCTCACTAAAATTATCAAGAAGTGTTCTCCCTGAGTATGCACCATTGCGAAAGTTCGTCGTGCCCAAACACCACGTGATGATCGGGTGTGATAAGCTCTACGTCCATCTACAACGGGTGCAAGACAGTTTTGCACACGCGGAATACTCAGGTTAAACTTGACGAGCCTAGCATATGCAGATATGGCCTCGGAACACGGAGACCGAAAGGTCGAGCGTGAATCATATAGTAGATATGATCAACATAGTGATGTTCACCATTGAAAACTACTCCATCTCACGTGATGATCGGTTATGGTTTAGTTGATTTGGATCACGTGATCACTTAGATGACTAGAGAGATGTCTGTCTAAGTGGGAGTTCTTAAGTAATATGATTAATTGAACCTAAATTTATCATGAACTTAGTACCTGATAGTATTTTGCTTGTCTATGTTTGTTTGTAGATAGATGGCTCGTGTTGTTGTTCCGTTGAATTTTAATGCGTTCCTTGAGAAAGCAAAGTTGAAAGATGATGGTAGCAATTACACGGACTGGGTCCGTAACCTGAGGATTATCCTCATTGCTGCACAGAAAAGTTACGCCCTAGAAGCACCGCTGGGTGCCAGGCCTGCTGCTGATGCAACTGACGATGTTAAGAACGTCTGGCAGAGCAAAGCTGATGACTACTCTATAGTTCAGTGTGCCATGCTTTACGGCTTAGAACCGGGTCTTCAACGATGTTTTGAACGTCATGGAGCATATGAGATGTTCCAGGAGTTGAAGTTAATATTTCAAGCAAATGCCCGGATTGAGAGATATGAAGTCTCCAATAAGTTCTACAGCTGCAAGATGGAGGAGAATAGTTCTGTTAGTGAGCATATACTCAAAATGTCTGGGTATAATAATCACTTGATTCAACTGGGAGTTAATCTTCCGGATGATAGCGTCTTTGACAGAATTCTCCAATCACTGCCACCAAGCTACAAGAGCTTTGTGATGAACTATAATATGCAAGGGATGAACAAGACTATTCCCGAGCTCTTCGCAATGCTAAAAGCTACGGAGGTAGAAATCAAGAAGGAGCATCAAGTGTTGATGGTCAACAAGACCACTAGTTTCAAGAAAAAGGGCAAAGGGAAGAAGAAGGGGAACTTCAAGAAGAACAGCAAGCAAGTTGCTGCTCAAGAGAAGAAACCCAAGTCTGGACCTAAGCCTGAAACTGAGTGCTTCTACTGCAAGCAGACTGGTCACTGGAAGCGGAACTGCCCCAAGTATTTGGCGGATAAGAAGGATGGCAAAGTGAACAAAGGTATATGTGATATACATGTTATTGATGTGTACCTAACTAGAGCTCGTAGTAGCACCTGGGTATTTGATATTGGTTCTGTTGCTAATATTTGCAACTCAAAACAGGGACTATGGAATAAGCGAGCATTAGCCAAGGACGAGGTGACGATGCGCGTGGGAAACGGTTCCAAAGTCGATGTGATCGCGGTCGGCATGCTACCTCTACATCTACCTTCGGGATTAGTTTTAGACCTGAATAATTGTTATTTGGTGCCAGCGTTGAGCATGAACATTATATCTGGATCTTGTTTGATGCGATACGGTTATTCATTTAAATCAGAGAATAATGGTTGTTCTATTTATATGAGTAATATCTTTTATGGTCATGCACCCTTGAAGAGTGGTCTATTTTTATTAAATCTCGATAGTAGTGATACACATATTCATAGTGTTGAAACCAAAAGATGCAGAGTTAATAATGATAGTGCAACTTATTTGTGGCACTGCCGTTTGGGTCATATCGGTGTAAAGCGCATGAAGAAACTCCATACTGATGGACTTTTGGAATCACTTGATTATGAATCACTTGGTACTTGCGAACCGTGCCTTATGGGCAAGATGACTAAAACGCCGTTCTCCGGAACTATGGAGCGAGCAATTGATTTGTTGGAAATCATACATACTGATGTTTGTGGCCCAATAAATGTTGAGGCTCGCGGCGGGTATCGTTATTTTCTCACCTTCACAGATGATTTGAGCTGATATGGGTATATCTACTTGATGAAACACAAGTCTGAAACATTTGAAAAGTTCAAAGAATTTCAGAGTGAAGTGGAAAATCATCGTAACAAGAAAATAAAGTTTCTATGATCTGATCGTGGAGGAGAATATTTGAGTTATGAGTTTGGCCTACACTTGAAACAATGTGGAATAGTTTCGCAACTCACGCCACCTAGAACACCACAACGAAATGGTGTGTCCAAACGTCGTAATCGTACTTTACTGGATATGGTGCGATCTATGATGTCTCTTACTGATTTACCGCTATCATTTTGGGGTTATGCTTTAGAGACGGCCGCATTCACATTAAATAGGGCACCATCAAAATCCGTTGAGACGACACCTTATGAACTGTGGTTTGGCAAGAAACCAAAGTTGTCGTTTCTTAAAGTTTGGGGCTGCGATGCTTATGTGAAGAAACTTCAACCAGATAAGCTCGAACCTAAATTGGAGAAATGTGTCTTCATAGGATACCAAAAAGAGACTATTGGGTACACCTTCTATCACAGATCCGAAGGCAAGACATTCGTTGCTAAGAATGGATCCTTTCTAGAGAAGGAGTTTCTCTCGAAAGAAGTGAGTGGGAGGAAAGTAGAACTTGATGAGATAACTGCATCTACTCCCTTATTGGAAAGTACTTCATCATGAGAACCGGTTCCTGTGACAACTACACCAATTAGTGAGGAAGCTAATGATAATGATCGTGAAACTTCAGATCAAATTTCTACTGAACCTCGTAGGTCTACCAGAGTAAGATCCGCACCAGAGTGGTACGGTAATCATATTCTGGAAGTCATGTTACTTGACCATGATGAACCTACGAACTATGAGGAAGCGATGATGAGCCCGGATTCCGCAAAATGGCTAGAAGCCATGAAATCTGAGATGGGATCCATGTATGAAAACAAAGTATGGACTTTGGTTGACTTGCCCGATGATCGGCGAGCCATTGAGAATAAATGGATCTTTAAGAAGAAGACTGACGCTGATGGTAATATAACTGTCTATAAAGTTCGACTTGTTGCAAAAGGTTTTCGACAAGTTCAAGGGGTTGACTACGATGAGACTTTCTCACCCGTAGCGATGCTTAAGTCCGTCCGAATCATGTTAGCTATTGCTGCATTTCATGATTATGAAATTTGGCAAATGGATGTCAAGACTGCATTCTTGAATGGATTTCTAGAAGAAAAGTTGTATATGATGCAGCCGGAAGGTTTTGTTGATCCAAAAAGGTGCTGACAAAGTGTGCAAGCTCCAGTGTTCCATTTATGGATTGGTGCAAGCATCTCGGAGTTGGAATAAACGCTTTGATAGTGTGATCAAAGCATATGGTTTTATACAGACTTTTGGAGAAGCCTGTATTTACAAGAAAGTGAGTGGGAGCTCTGTAGCATTTCTAATTTTATATGTAGATGACATATTATTAATTGGAAATGATATAGAATTTCTGGATAGCATAAAAGGATACTTGAATAAAAGTTTTTCAATGAAAGACCTCGGTGAAGCTGCTTACATATTGGGTATCAAGATCTATAGAGATAGATCAAGACGCTTAATAGGACTTTCACAAAGCACATACCTTGACAAAATTTTGAAAAAGTTCAAAATGGATCAGGCAAAGAAAGGATTCTTGCCTGTGCTACAAGGTGTGAAGTTGAGTCAAACTCAATGCCCGACCACAGCAGAAGATAGAGAGAAAATGAAAAATGTTCCCTATGCTTCAGCCATAGGCTCTATCATGTATGCAATGCTGTGTACCAGACCTGACATATGCTTAGCAATAAGCTTGGCAGGAAGGTACCAAAGTAATCCAGGAGTGGATCACTGGACAGCGGTCAAGAACATCCTGAAATACCTGAAAAGGACTAAGGATATGTTTCTCGTATATGGAGGTGACAAAGAGCTAGTCGTAAACGGTTACGTCGATGCAAGCTTTGACACTGATCCGGACGATTCTAAATCTGTCACATCCCTGGTCCTGTTATGCACTAGGCTAGACCTCATGTGAGCATCATGTTTTAATTCAAATGAAATTTGAATTGAGGAATTTTCAAAGCCTCAGAAACCTTCTAAAAATAATCAACATTAAAATCTCCTCAAAGAAGTCCAAGAAAATGTTCCTCTTAGTCTCTGAAAATATTGCAAAGAGGTAAAACTCAAAACAATATTTTTGGTATCTCAGAGTTAATTATTTTGGGCCTTTGAATTAAATACATAGCTATTTGCATTGGATATATATTTGATATATAAATAATATATGTCCAATAATTACTGGAACATTTTATGTGGTTTGGTATATTTTAACTCTAGCCACATAACTATTTTCAGGATTTTATAAAATGGTTTAGTATTTTACTAAACTAAAACAACACAGAACAAAATAGATAAATAAAAACAGAAATAGAAAGAGAGAGAAGGACTACCTGGCGCTCACCTGGCAGCCCACTTACCTGGCCCAGCACGGCCCAGCCCATCTCCACTCCTCCCCTGTCGTCTTCCCCGCGCCAGTAGGCAGCGCGCGTGGCCGACGGGCGCCGACGCTGCCTCGGCCACCTCCTGCTTCCCCTGGCCACCTCCTGCTTCCCCTGGCCGCGTGGATGAATGCCCCGGTGTCGTCCCGATCCGCCCGACCTCTCTCACTCTTCCCCTGCTCCCTCTCTTGCTGTTTCCCACCTCACCGAACACGCTCGCCGCTGCCGACGAGCTCCCTCGCGGCCACCGCCACCCCCTCTCCTCTCCGACGCGCTCCCGAGCTCCGCAGTGCCTTCCTCGACCTCCTCGACGTCTCACGCGACCAGAAGGGCCCCGAGCAGCCGCCATCGTCATCATCTTCAAGCTTCGGCCCCGGCGCCCTTCTCCGTCGAATTCGGCCACTCCGGCACGCCCCCGAGCCCACTAACCATCCCTGCAGCTCCGCGGTGAGCCTTTGATCCGATTCCCCTTTTCCTCGTCGTCCTTCGCGAGCTCTAGCCCCGATCCCCAACCATGACCGAAGCATCTCGCCGCCGGCCATGGCGTGGCCGTGGCCACAGCCATCGCAGCTCGCTCCCGAGCCCACCAGCGTGCCCACCGCAACCTTAGGAACCCAAAGCACCTAACCACTCGTCCTCCCGTGCACCGCAGCGCCACTCCCGCGAACCCCCGAGCTCCGGCCGCCGCCTCGGGCTCCACTCCGGCGAACCCCGGCCACCCCCGTACCTCCCGTTGGTCCCCCTAGATGCGCACGGCCACGGGCTACCTCCTGGTGCCCTTGGCGCTACGATCCGCCGTCTCTGGCGCAACTCCGGCGAGCCACCGCCGCGTCTGGTCGTTGCCGGCGGCTAGACGCCGGTGGATTAGCCCCGGTTGACCAGGGATTTGACCCCCCTGGGTCACTGACGTGTGGGCCCGTCCCCTGCTAACTCTTGGTTAAGATAATAACTAGTTTTAATTAAGACACTGACTCACTGACATGCGGGCCCCGCCCGGCTAACCAAGTTAGTTAGGGTTAATTTTAATTAGGTTAGTTAGTCCAGACACTGACACACAGGGCCCACAGGTCAGTTTGACCTGGATGGCGCCCGTTGACCTGCTGAGGTCAGCATGAGGTCATGCTGACACAATAATTCCTTTCTGGAATTTAAATAAATCTTAAATGATTTATTATTTTCAGAAAATGTCCAAAACTTCTAAAATTCATAGAAATTCAACCGTAACTCCAAATTAAATAATTTATATATGAAAAATTATCAGAAAAATTCAAGGAATCCATCTGTACCATTTTCATGCATGTTAGAACAACTTATAGCTGCTGTTTAGCACAAATCAATTAAATGGCATTTGAATAATCACATATGGAGTTTGAATTTGAATCTTGTATTCAAACCAACTTCATTTAATCTGTTGCTAGTTGCATTAGCCCAAAACACATTCATTTTGCCATGTCATGATCATGCATCATATTGTGCATTGCATTGATTGTGTTCCCTTCTGTGTTGCCGGTATTTGTCCCCTCTCGATAGACGTGATACCGATGATGTGATCGTTGACACTGATGAAGACTCAATGTTATCTTCAGAAGTGCCAGGCAAGCAAAACCCCCTTGTTCATTCCGATACAATCCCACTCTCTCGCTCCTGCTCTCTTTTACTACATTAGGACAACAACGATTCATCTGTTACCTGCTGCGGTAGCTGAACCCCTTTATCCTTTGCATGACCTGTCATTGCCACAGTAAATAGATGAAACCCACTAGCATGAGTAGGAGTTGTTTGAGCCCTGTTGTGCCTACTCATTCATGCTTGTTTGTCATGCCTGCTACTGCTTAGAGTCGAGTCAGGTCTGATTCATCGGGGATGAATCAGAGGTGTGTGAACATGTCCTACTGTGTGTGAGCTAAGTGTGTGAACACGATTTGGTAAAGGTAGCGGTGAGAGGCCATGTAGGAGTACATGGTGGGTTGTCTCATTGCAGCCGTCCTCAGGAACTGAGTTCTGTGTTTGTGATCCATGATTCAGCTACTACCATGCATTGGGCCCGAAACCAATGGACCCTCTCGGCTTCTTAATCACCCTTGTCCTCTGTCCAGGAGTTGCAAGTAGTTTCTGGTGTTTGTAGTATGCTGGAGGCCGTGCGCAGCGCTGACCGTAGGGGTGGGCTGTGATGCGGTAGGCACGTGGCACGGTGTACCGGGCGCCCGTTTGGTGTCTCGGGAACCCTGTTCACATCGTTTGGGGCTGTGAGCGAAACTCCGGCCGGATCTCCTCATGGATGGAACCCGAATAGGCGATAAACCTGGACTAGAGACTCGAGTGTTTAGGCAGGCCGTGGCCGACACCCACGTTGGGCTTCCGCTTGAAGGTTGCCGAGTACATGTCGTGTAAACGGCGGTAAGTGGTGAGAGCGTGTGTGAAGAAGTACACCCCTGTAGGGTTAATATGATCTATTCGAATAGCCGTGTCCACGGAAAAGGACTTCTGGGTTGCTTATATCAGTTCATAGACAAGTGAAAGTGGATACTCTAAAATACGCAAGATAAGCGTGAGTGCTATGGATGGCGTTCTCGTAGGGAGACGGGAGCGGTTCCATAGTGGTGTATTGATATGGTGAATATGTGGACTCGTGTGCGCCACCTCAAAAGAGTTGCTTGCAGTCGTAGTTTAGGATAGCCACCGAGTCAAAGCTGGCTTGCTGCAGTTAAACCCCACCACCCCTTTGTTGATAATGATGCATATGTAGTTAGTCCTGATGTAAGTCTTGCTGGGTACATTTGTACTCACGTTTGCCTATTTTATGTTTTTGCAGAGAGACTTCGGTCTCGCTAGTAGTTCCGCATGGACTTCGACGTTTAGCTTGATACCTCAGCTACGATCTTGTGCCTCGGCAGGATTTGGTAGATAGTCAGGCTTCTCAGCCTTTTTCAGTTATAGATGTCTGTACCCAGACATGATAGCTTCCGATTGTGCTTTGATTTGTATGCTCTGATTGTTGGGTCATGAGACCCATGTTTGTAATATCTTGCTCCTCGGAGCCTATTGAATAAATTACTTGAGTCGTAGAGTCATGTTGTGATGCCATGTTGTATTTGCACATATCGAGCATATTGTGTGTATGTTATTGAAATGCTTGGTATGTGTGGGATCTGACCATCTAGTTGTTTATCTTTAGTAGCCTCTCTTACCGGGAAATGTCTCCTAGTGTTTTCCACCGAGCCATGGTAGCTTGCTACTGCTCCGGAACACTTAGGCTGGCCGGCATGTGTCCTTCTTCGTTCCTGTGTCTGTCCCTTCGGGGAAATGTCACGCGATGAATACCGGAGTCCTGTTAGCCCGCTACAGCCCGGTTCACCGGAGTCCTGCTAGCCCAGTGCTACAGCCTGGATTCACTCGCTGATGACCGACACGTTCGATGCTGGGTCATGGATGCCTGTCCCTGTAAGTCTGTGCCACTTTGGGTTTACGACTAGCCATGTCATCCCGGGCTCCTTATCATATGGATGCTAGCGACACTGTCATATACGTGTGCCAAAAGGCGCAAACGGTCCCGGGCAAAGGTAAGGCGACACCCGTGGGAATACCGTGCGTGAGGCCGCAAAGTGATATGAGGTGTTACATGCTAGATCGATGTGGCATTGAGTCGGGGTCCTGACAAAATCGCAAACCGGATACGTGTTTTTATTAAACGGTGGAACTGTAAGTTGGTGCAGTTCTAAACAAAGCGTCGTAGCGGGATCTACATGTGAAGTGGAGTACATAGCTGCTTCGGAAGCAGCAAAAGAAGGAGTCTGGATGAAGGAGTTCATTTCCGATCTAGGTGTCATACCTAGTGCATTGGGACCAATGAAGATCTTCTGTGACAATACTGGTGCAATTGCCTTGGCAAAGGAATCCAGATTTCACAAGAGGACCAAGCACATCAAGAGACGCTTCAATTCCATTCGGGACCAAGTCCAAGTGGGAGACATAGAGATTTGCAAGATACATACGGATCTGAATGTTGCAGACCCGTTGACTAAGCCTCTCTCACGTGCAAAACATGATCAGCACCAAGACTCCATGGGTGTTAGAATCATTACTATGTAATCTAGATTATTGACTCTAGTGCAAGTGGGAGACTGAAGGAAATATGCCCTAGAGGCAATAATAAAGTTATTATTTATTTCCTCATATCATGATAAATGTTTATTATTCATGCTAGAATTGTATTAACCGGAAACATGATACATGTGTGAATACATAGACAAACATAAAGTCACTAGTATGCCTCTACTTGACTAGCTCATTAATCAAAGATGGTTATGTTTCCTAACCATAGACATGTGTTTCATTTGATTAATGGGATCACATCATTAGGATAATGATGTGATTGACATGACCCATTCCGTTAGCCTAGCACTTGATCGTTTAGTATATTGCTATTGCTTTCTTCATGACTTATACAAAGTTCCTGCAACTATGAGATTGTGCAACTCCCGTTTACCGGAAGAACAATTTGTGTGTTACCAAACGTCACAACGTAACTGGGTGATTATAAAGGTGCTCTACAGGTGTTTCTAAAGGTACATGTTGAGTTGGCATAATTCGAGATTAGGTTTTGTCACTCTGATTGGCGGAGAGGTATCTCTGGGCCCTCTCGGTAATACTCATCACCTAAGCCTTGCAAGCATTGTAACTAATGAGTTAGTTATAAGATGATGTGTTACAGAACGAGTAAAGAGACTTGCCAGTAACGAGATTGAACTAGGTATTGGATAACGACGATCAAATCTCAGGCAAGTAACATACCGATGACAAAGGGAACAACGTATGTTGTTATGCGGTTTGACCGATAAAGATCTTCGTAGAATATGTAGAAACCAATATGGGCATCCAGGTCCCGCTATTGGTTATTGACCGAGAATGGTTCTAGGTCATGTCTACATAGTTCTCGAACCTGTAGGGTCCGCACGCTTAACGTTATGATGACAGTTTTATTATGAGTTTATAAGTTTTGATGTACCGAAGTTTGTTCGGAGTCCCGGATGTGATCATGGACATGACGAGGAGTCTTGAAATGGTCGAGACATAAAGATTTATATATTGGAAGCCTATGTTTGGACATCGGAAAGGTTCCGGGTGAAATCGGGATTTTACCGGAACACCGGGGGGTTACCGGAACCCTCCCGGGGGTTAATGGGCCTTAGTGGGCCATGAGGGAGAAGAGGAGGGCCGGCCAGGGAAGGCTGCGCGCCCCCTCCCCCCCCCCTAGTCCGAATAGGACAAGGAAGGGGGGCGGCGCCCCCCTTTCCTCTTTCCCCTCCCCCCTTTCCTTCTCCACCAAGGCAAGAGGGGGGAGTCCTACTCCCGGTGGGAGTAGGACTCCTCCAGGCGCACCCCAAGGGGGCCGGCCGCACCTCCCCCTCCCTCCTTTATATACGGGGGAAGGGGGGCACCTCATGACACACAAGTTGATCTATGGATCGTTCCTTAGCCGTGTGCGGTGCCCCCCTCCACCATATTCCACCTCGGTCATATCGTCGCGGAGTTTAGGCGAAGCCCTGCGCCGGTAGAACATCATCATCGTCACCATGCTGTCGTGCTGACGGAACTCTTCCCCGAAGCTTTGCTGGATCGGAGCCCGGGGATCGTCATCGAGTTGAACGTGTGCTGAACTCGGAGGTGCCGTACGTTCGGTGCTTGGATCGGTCGGATCATGAAGACGTACGACTACATCAACCGCGTTGTCATAACGCTTCAGCTTACGGTCTACGAGGGTACGTGGACGAACACTCTCCCCTCTCGTTGCTATGCCATCACCATGATCTCGCGTGTGCGTAGGAAATTTTTTGAAATTACTACGTTCCCAACATTTTCTACTCCATAATGCATTCCCTTCCCTTAGGCCCAAATATGGTGAAGTGTCATGTAGTCGACATTCACATGACACCACTAAGGGAATCACAACATACATACTATCAAAATATCGAACACATATCAAGTTCACATGATTACTTGCAACATGATTTCTCCCGTGACCTCAAGAACAAAAGTAACTAATCACAAATGATAAACATGCTCATGATCAGAGGGGTATTAAATAGCATAATGGATATAAACATATAATCTTCCACCAAATAAACCATATAGTGATCAACTACAAGATGTAATCAACACTACTAGTCACCCACAAGCACCAATCTATAGTTCCAGTAACAAGATTGAACACAAGAGATGAACTAGGGTTTGAGAGGAGATGGTGATGTTGAAGATTTTGATGGAGATTTCCCTCCCCAAGATGGGAGAGTTGTCGGTGATGATGATGACGATGATTTCCCCCTCCGCGAGCGAAGTTCCCCTGGTGGAATCGCTTCGCTAGAGGGCAAAAGTGCTCCTGCCCAAGTTCCACCTCGAGACGGCGGTGCCTCGTCCTGAAAGTCTCCTCCTTATTTTTTCTAGGTCAAAATGACTTATATACCAGAAGATGGGCACCGGAGGTGGGCCGAGGAGGCCACAACCCACCAGGGTGCGCCTGGGGGCCTGGCGCACCCAGGTGGGTTGTGCCCACCTGGTGTCCCCCCTCTGGTGTTTATTGGATCCATTATTCCTCAAATAATCCATCAAAATTCTCCATAAAGTTTGATCTCATTTGGAGTTGTGCAGAATAGGTGGCCTGACGTAGCTTTTCCAGGTCCAGATTTCCAGCTGCCGGAAATCTCCCTATTGGTGTGTTCCTTGTAAACTATGAGAGAAAAGGCATTAGAATTACTCCAAAAAGCATTATTATGGATAAAAACATTATAAATAACAATAAGGAAACATGATGCAAAATAGACGTATCACACATCTATGATGATACGTGGTTTTGTCACAATTATTGTCATAGAAGTGTCATAAGCATGACAGAAAAAAATTGTTCGGCCCAAAATGTCACGGATGTGTCTCTTTTTGTAGCATCTTCCTATGCATCAGCCATTATCAACAACAACAACAACAACAACAAAGCCTTTAGTCCCAAGCAAGTTGGGGTAGGCTAGAGGTGAAACCCATAAGATCTCGCAACCAACTCATGGCTCTGGCACATGGATAGCAAGCTTCCATGCACCCCTGTTCATAGCTAGCTCTTCGGTGATACCCCAATCCTTCAAGTCTCTCTTAACGGACTCCTCCCATGTCAAATTCGGTCTACCCCGCCCTCTCTTGACATTCTCCGCATGCTTTAGCCATCCGTTATGCACTGGAGCTTCTGGAGGCCTGCGCTGGATATGCCCAAACCATCTCAGACGATGTTGGACAAGCTTCTCTTCAATTGGTGCTACCCCAACTCTATCTCGTATATCATCATTCCGGACTCGATCCTTCCTCGTGTGGCCACACATCCATCTCAACATACGCATCTCCGCCACACCTAACTGTTGAACATGTCGCCTTTTAGTCGGCCAACACTCAGCGCCATACAACATTGCGGGTCGAACCGCCGTCCTGTAGAACTTGCCTTTTAGCTTTTGTGGCACTCTCTTGTCACAGAGAATGCCAGAAGCTTGGCGCCACTTCATCCATCCGGCTTTGATCCGATGGTTCACATCTTCATCAATACCCCCATCCTCCTGCAGCATTGACCCCAAATACTGAAAGGTGTCCTTCCGAGGTACCACCTGACCATCAAGGCTAACCTCCTCCTCCTCACACCTAGTAGTACTGAAACTGCACATCATGTACTCGGTTTTAGTCCTACTAAGCCTAAACCCTTTCGATTCCAAGGTTTGTCTCCATAACTCTAACTTCCTATTTACCCCCGCCCGACTATCGTCAACAAGCACCACATCATCCGCAAAGAGCATACACCATGGGATATCTCCTTGTATTTCCCTTGTGACCTCATCCATCACCAATGCAAAAAAGATAAGGGCTCAAAGCTGACCCCTGATGCAGTCCTATCTTAATCGGGAAGTCATCAGTGTCGACATCACTTGTTTGAACACTTGTTACAACATTATCGTACATGTCCTTGATGAGGGTAATGTACTTTGCTGGGACTTTGTGTTTCTCCAAGGCCCACCACATGACATTCCGCGGTATCTTATCATAGGCCTTCTCCAAGTCAATGAACACCATATGCAAGTCCTTCTTTTGCTCCCTATATCTCTCCATAAACTGTCGTACCAAGAAAATGGCTTCCATGGTCGACCTCCCAGGCATGAAACCAAACTGGTTTTTGGTCACGCTTGTCATTCTTCTTAAGCGGTGCTCAATGACTCTCTCCCATAGCTTCATTGTATGGCTCATTAGCTTAATTCCATGGTAATTAGTACAACTCTGAACATCCCCCTTGTTCTTGAAGATTGGTACTAATATACTCCGTCTCCATTCTTCTGGCATCTTGTTTGCCCGAAAAATGAGATTGAAAAGCCTGGTTAGCCATACTATCGCTATGTCCCCGAGACCTTTCCACACCTCAATGGGGATACAATCCGGGCCCATCGCCTTGCCTCCCCTCATCCTTTTTAAAGCCTCCTTGACCTCAGACTCCTGGATTCGATGCACAAAACGCATGATGGTATCATCAAAAGAGTCGTCCAGTTCAATGGTAGAGCTTTCATTATCCCCATTGAACAGCTTGCCGAAGTACTCCCGCCATCTATGCTTAATCTCCTCGTCCTTCACCAAGAGTTGGCCTGCTCCGTCCTTGATGCATTTGACTTGGCCAATATCCCTCGTCTTCCTCTCTTGGATCTTGGCCATCTTATAGATGTCCCTTTCGCCTTCCTTCGTGCCTAACCGTTGGTAGAGGTCCTCATACGCCCGACCCCTTGCTTCACCAACAGCTCGCTTTGCGGCCTTCTTCGCCATCTTGTACTTCTCTATGTTGTGTGCACTCCTATCCAGGTATAGGCGTCTAAAGCAATCTTTATTCTCTTTAATCGCCTTTTGGACATCATCATTCCACCACCAGGTATCCTTATCTTTGCTTCTCCTTCCCCTGGACACTCCAAACTCCTCTGAGGCCACCTTACGAATGCAAGTCGCCATCTTCATCCACACATTGTACGCATCCCCTCCTTCCTCCCAAGGGCCCTCCTTAATGACCCTCTCCTTGAACGCCTGAGCTACCTCCCCCTTGAGCTTCCACCACTTCGTTCTAGCGACTTTAGCCCGCTTATCCCGCTGGACACGAATCCTAAAGCGGAAGTCAGCAACCACCAGCTTATGCTGGGGTACAACACTCTCTCCAGGTATCACCTTACAGTCTAGGCACGCACGCCTATGTTCCCTTCTCGAGAGGATGAAATCAATCTGGCTAGAGTGTTGGCCACTACTAAAAGTCACCAGATGTGATTCTCTCTTTCTAAAGAGGGTGTTGGCTACAATCATGTTGTAGGCTAGAGCAAAGCTTAAGACATCTTCTCCTTCTTGATTCCTGATGCCATAGCCAAAGCCCCCATGCGCCCCTTCAAAACCTGTGTTAGATGTACCCACGTGGCCATTGAGGTCTCCTCCTATAAAGAGCTTCTCACCAATCGGTACACTCCTAACCATGTCTTCCAGGCCTTCCCAGAACTCCCTCTTGGTGTTCTCATTGTGGCCTACTTGCGGGGCATACGCGCTGATAACATTGAGAACCAAGTCCTCAACTACCAGCTTGACCAGGATAATCCGGTCCCCACGTCTCTTGACGTCTACCACTCCATACTTGAGGCTCTTGTTGATCAAGATGCCTACGCCATTTCTGTTTGTAGCCGTCCCCGTGTACCATAGCTTGAAGCCGGTATCCTCCACCTCCTTCGCCTTCTGTCCTCTCCATTTGGTTTCTTGGACGCAAAGGATATCAACACCTCTCCTCACCGCTGCATCAACTAGCTCCCGAAGCTTCCCTGTCAGAGACCCTACGTTCCAGCTACCTAAGCGAATCCTCCTAGGCTCGTTGAGTCAAATGCGAAGACCCTTGCTCATTTTCCACTACATCCGGGCGCCGATGTAGCGCGCCACTAAGGATGTGACAACCCGATCCTCGCTCACTTGCCACCGTATCTGGATCAAAATACGGCGCGCCACCTGGGGGGTGACGGCCCGGCCCTTGCCCATTTTCCACCACACCCGGGTTCCGATGTGGTGCGTCGCTGAGAGGGTTACGCCCCAATGAAAATCTTTTGGGTTTCATCTCCATAAGAGTGGCTGAGTTTTTACGTTGGCTCGCCAAGCCTATCACAACCCTCCTCCTTTACCCGGGCTTGGGACCGGCTATGTTGAGACAACATAGGCGGAGTTGCATCAGCTATTATCGATGATGGAAAAATCTAGGCTAGAAACAAGGTCTTCAGAGCAGACAATGCTACACGCTGAAGCAAATATCTTGCTAGTTACAGATAGCTCCTTAGAGGAGGATTCAGAGACAGATGACCAGTCCTATTTTCCCCTGAGGTGTATGCTCAAACTTGGCAGGGTTATATTACTCATATTATGCATTTGTTGTCTTGCATTGCTTATTTTTTACATCATATACACAATATTGAATGCCATTTGCTTATTTTATACATCATATATGTGATTGCCATATGCTTACTTGCTTAGCATATAAATCATATATTTGAATTATATCGTGTCATCATGTTTACATAGACATCATGTATCTGAATTATGGCATGCCAACCCATTTAATAAAGACATCATATAGTTATATCATCTCATCATGTTTACATAGTCCTCATATTTTGAATTATGTCATTCTATCCGTGAATGATATCATGCCATCATGTTTCCATAGACGACATGTATGTGAATTATGGCATGCCACCCTATTTAATAAACACATCATATAGTTATATCATGTCATCATGTTTACATAGTCATCACATTTTGAATTATGTCATTCTATCATGTCTAGGTAGACATCATATGTGTGAAATTATGTCACGTTATCCTATTTAGTTAGCCATCGTATATGTGAAATTGTGTCATGCTATCCTGTTTGGTTAGACAACATAAATGGGAATTATTTCATGCCCTCTTTTATTCCCCACTATCCATTGCACTTGTCTATCATACAATGTATGTACATTTAATTACTTTTCTTGTTATTAGTCATTTGAATTAGAGGGGGTGATGGCAGTATTTAAGGGAGTAAAAACACGGTCTTCAGAAAAGATAGTGTTGCCCAATGATGCAGATAGAACCACGGTTGTACTTGCCCAAGAACCAGCCCCACCACACATAACCTAGACTCTCGCAGATTGTACCCCTACCCAATTGGACAGAGAACTAGCTACATCCCTTCTTACCCCAACCCGGCAGATAGTAACCCAGTTCCAGTTGACACATAATCGTCTCCACCATAGAGCACCCAAACATGAGCAATTAGTAAGGCAACTGCAGTGCCAAAAGCACGAGGACCACTGATGTCTAGTACGTAACTTTATTCTTGTAGACTCGTGTTGGGCCTCCAAGCACAGAGTTTTGTAGGACAGCAGCAATTTTCCCTCAAGTGGATGACCTAAGGTTTATCAATTCGTGGGAGGTGTAGGATGAAGATGGTCTCTCTCAAACAACCCTGCAACCAAATAATAAAAAGTCTCTTGTTCCCCCCCCCCACACACACACACCAAATACAATGGTAATTTGTATAGGTGCACTAGTTCGACGAAAAGATGGTGATACAAGTGTAGTAATGATGGTAGATATTGATTTCTATGATAGTGACAATAAAAAACAACATGGTAGCAATCGATAAAAAGGAGCACAAACGGTATAGCAATGCTTGAAAATGAGGCCTAGGGTCCGTACTTTCGCTAGTGCAATTTCTCAACAATGCTAATATAATTGGATCATATAACCACCCCTCAAAGTGCGATGAAGAATCACTCCAAAGTTCCTATCGAGCGGAGAACATAAGAAGAAATTATTTGTAGGGTACGAAACCACCTTGAAGCTATTCTTTCCGATCGACCTATCCAAGAGTTCGTACTAAAATAACACGAAATAATTTCAGATTCATAATACTCAATCCAACACAAAGAACCTCAAAGAGTGCCCCAAGATTTCTACCGGAGAAACAAAGACAAGAACATGCATCAACCCCTATGCGTAGATTACCCCAATGTCACCTCGGGAATTCGCGAGTTGAGTGCCAAAACATATACCAAGTGAATCAATACGATACCCCATTGTCACCACGAGTATTCATATGCAAGACATATATCAAGTGCTCTCAAATCCATAAAAGTATTCAATCCGATAAAACGAAATCTCAAAGGGAAAACTCAATTCACAACAAGATAGACAGGGGAAAACACCATATGATCCAACTATATTAACAAAGCCTGCGATACATCAAGATCGTGACATCTCAAGAACACAAGAGAGAGAGATATTAAACACATAGCTACTGGTACAAACCCTCAGCCCCGAGGGTGGACTACTCTGTCCTCATCGTGGTGGCCGCTGGGATGATGTAGATGGAAAGCGGTGATGATTCCCCCCTCCGGCAGGGTGCCGGAACGGGGTCTAGATTGGTTTTCGGTGGCTACAGAGGCCTACGGCGGTGGAACTTCTGATCTAGGTTAACCCCGAGGGTTTTTGGAACATTTGACTATTTATAGGGCGAAGAGGGGGTACGGGTGGCCACCGAGGTGGGCACAACCCACCTGGGTGTGCCCTAGTGGGTTGTGCCCTCCTCGGGGCACCCCCAGGTGCTTCTCTGGCCCACTGGATGTCTTCTAGTCCATTAAAAATCCACCAAAAGTTTTGCGGTGTTTGGACTCCATTTTATATTAATTTCCTACGGTGTAAAAAACAAGCAAAAAACAACAACTGGCACTGGGCACTGGGTCAATAGGTTAGTCCCAAAAAATGATATAAATTTGCTATAAAATGATTGTAAAACATCCAAGAATTATAATATAACAGCATGAATACTTCATAAATTATAGATACGTTGGAGACGTATCAACATCCCCGAGCTTAATTCCTACTTGTCCTCGAGTAGGTAAATGATAAAAGAACTAATTTATGAAGTGTGAGTGCTAGAAAAGTGCATAAGTTTGATCAATGATAATTTCAATCACTTCTCCTAGCATCATAACATCAATTCTTTCTCATAAAACTTTTCATGTTAATGTAGCAACCAATTCACATGTTAAGGTTCAAACAACGAATTCTCTTGAAACTCAACAACCTATGTTCTCAGTCACCAAGCAATTGCAATTCAACTTATTCAGCAAAGTCTAAGTAAGATATCCACATACTCAACCATCAGATAGTCTTCTATGATTTCTAACACTCACCGCATACACATGAGCAAAACATTTCAACCGGATACATAGAAAGATAGGGGCTTATAATTTCGCCTCCCAATGTATTCACCTCAAGGGTGATGTCAACAATAATAACTCATGCTACCCATATCCAACTGGATATATGTGCCTAGATCTTTCCTCCCCACATGATGCTTACCAAAAAAGAAAAAGAAAAAGGAATAGAGAGAAAAAATTTGACTCTTTGCATAAAAGTAAAAGGTAGGCCCTTCGCAGAGGGAAGCAGAGGTTGACATGCGCCTTTTGTTTGTATGCTCGATCCCTTAGTGCAAAAGAATGTCATGTTATATTGCCCCTTATGATAGCAACCTTTATTATGCAGTATGTCGCTTTTATTCTTTGCCATCACAAGTTCGTACAACGCTCAATTTTCTCTTACACTAAATGATCTAACACTTTTAGAAGCAATTTTTATTGCCGTATTGCACCAATGACAACTTACTTGAAGGATCTTGCTCAATCCTTAGGTCAGTATGGTGGACTCTTGAAAATAAGATTTTGGTTTAAGGGTTTTTGGATGCACAAGTAGTATCTCTACTTGGTGTGGAATTTTTGGCTAGCAAAGATGGGGGGCAAGCACCACATGTTAAAGGATCTACGACAATATCACTTCTATGTGAATATGAACAAACATAAATCATTACGTTGTCTTCCTTGTCCAACGTCAACAATTTTGGCATTTAATATTTTGATGGGGGCTCACAATCACAAAAGATTTCCAATATAGTGTAGTTGCATGTGTAAGTTCTCTTCCTCCTACTAATCATTCATGAATTGCTTGTATGACCAATATTGTGATTGTCAAGCCTCAAAAGATTTCACTTTCTAAACCCAATGTGAAGCTACCACTAGGCATGATATGAACATATAATTTCAACTTCATTACATTCAATTTTATTCAACAATTTACTCATATGATATAAGTGAAGCACGAGAGTAAATGACAAACTACTCCAAAAAGATATAAGTGAGGATCAAGCGAGTAGTTAAGTAAATGGGTAGCTAATTGAGGACTCTCTCTTATTTAAAATTTTCAGATCTAAGCATTTTATTTAAACAACAAGCAAAAAGCAAAACAAAATAAAATGACAATCCAAGAATATCACACATCATGTGAAGAAGCAAAAACTTAGGCTCAACCGATACTAACCGATAATTGTTGAAGAAGAAAGGTGGGATGCCTACCGGGGCATCCCCAAGCTTAGATGCTTGAGACTTCTTGAAATATTATCTTGGGATTCCTTGGGCATCCCCAAGCTTGAGCTTTTATGTCTCATTAATTCCTTCTATATCACGGTTTCCCTAAATCTTAAAAACTTCATCCACACAAAACTCAACAAGAACTCGTGAGATAAGTTAGTATAAATCAATGCAAAAACCTTATCATTCTCTACTGTAGCAAATCACTAAAATTATTATTCAACATTGCATACTAAATGCCTCTGCATATTTAATACTCCTATCCTCAAACAGAATCATTAAACAAGCAAACATATGCAAACAATGCAAACAAAACAACAATCTACCAAAACAGTACACTCTGTAAAGAATGCAAGAGTATCAATACTTATTTAACCCCAAAAACTATGAAAATTTACCACACTGTAGAAAATTTATTAGAGCTTACTGTGCAACAAGTTTCAACATTTTATCACATTCTGACTTTTCTAGGGAATTTTTGCAACAGCGGTAAACTTTCTGTTTTGAAACAGCAACATGTATACTTGAAAATAAGCATGGTGAAGGCTATCCTTGACATTTTTAGTGAAGTAAAAGATGCAAAACATTATTATAGATAGCAGCAAGAAAATCCTAACAAAATAAAGTGACGCTCCAAGTAAAACTCATATCATGTGGCGAATGAAAACATAGCTCCAAGTGAGGTTACCGATAATGTTGAAGACGAAAGAGGGGATGCCTTCTGGGGCATCCCCAAGCTTAGTTGCTTGGATCTCCCTTGAATATTACCTTGGGGTGCCTTGGGCATCCCCAATCTTAGGGTCTTGTCACTCCTTATTCTCCTCATATCGACATCTCACCCAAAACTTGAAAACTTCAATCACAAAAAACTTAACGGAACTTCGTGAGATAAGTTAGCGTGATAAAGTGCAAACCATTTCACTTTGGTACTGTCAAAGACAAGATTCATAATTGTTTACACACAATGCCTACTGTACCATATCATTTCCGCAATTTATATTGAGTAATATAAGCCATAGAAACTAGAAAACAAGCAAACTATGCATTGAAAACAGAATCTGTCAAAAACAGAATAGTATGTAGTAATCCGTACTCCAACCATACTTCTGCTACTCCAAAAATTCTGAAAAATTAGGAAGACCTAGGAAATTTGTCTATTAATATTCTGAAAAAATAATTATTATTTTATCACGCTTTTGTTAAAAATGAGAATTATTTTCCTAAGCGCAAAAGTTTCTGTTTTTCAGCAAGATCAAATCAACTATCACCATAGACCATCCCAAAGGTCTTACTTGGCACTTTATTGAAAAAACCCTATAAAACATGATTAATACAGTAGCTTAATCATGTGAACACACAAAAACAGTAGGGGTAAATGCTGGGTTGTCTCCCAATAAGCTCTTTTCTTTAATGTCTTTTAGCTAGGCATGATTATTTCAATGATGCTCGCATAAAAGTAAAGAATTGAAACACAATGAGAGCATCACGAAACACATGGCGAGCACATTTAAGTCTAACCCACTTACTATGCATAGGGATTTTATGAGGACACAACTTATGGGAACAAGAATCAACTAGAATAGGAAGGAAAAAACAAGCAAAACTTCAAGATTTTCAACACGTAGAGATGAAACTTGATATTATTGAGATATATAAAAGCATATCTTCCTCTCTCATAATAATTTTCAGTAGCATCATGAATGGATTCAAAATATAACTATCACATAAAGCATTCTTTTCATGATCCACAAGCATAGAAATTTTATTACTCTCCTCGTAAAAAAAATTATTCTCATCAATAATGGTGGGAGCAAACTCAACAAAATAACTATCATGTGATTGAAAATTAAAATCATGATAACAAGTTTCATGGTTATCATTATTCAATATAGCATACATGTCATCACCATAATCATCATAAATAGCAACCTTGTTCTCATAGTCAATTGAAGCCTCATCCAAAATGGTGGATTCATCATTAAATAAAGTCACGACCTCTCCGAATCCACTTTCATCAGTATAATCATCATAAACAGGAGGCATGCAATCATTATAACAAATTTGCACATCAAATCTTGGGGGACTAAAAATATCATCTTCATCAAATATAGCATCCCCAAGCTTATGGCTTTGCATATCATTAGCATCATGGATATTTAAAGAATTCGTACTAATAACATTGCAATCATGTTCATCATTTATGACAAACATTTTATTGAATTATTCTTCTATCAATTGAGCACAATTTTCCGCTCCATCATTTTCATGAAAGACATTCTAAAGATAAATAATATGATGCAACCTTAATTCCATTTTTATGTAGTTTTCTTTTATAAACCAAATTAATGATAAAACAAGAAACTAAAAGATTCAATTGCAAGATCTAAAGTTATACCTTCAAGCACTCACCTCCCGGCAACGGCGCCAGAAAGGAGCTTGATGTCTACTATGCAACTTTATTCTTGTAGACTCATGTTCGGCCTCCAATCGCGGAGTTTTGTAGGACAGTAGCAATTTTCCCTCAAGTGGATGACCTAAGGTTTATCAATCTGTGGGAGGTGTAGGATGAAGATGGTCTCTCTCAAACAACCCTGCAACCAAATAATAAAAAGTCTCTTGTGTCCCCAACACACCAAATACAATGGTAATTTGTATAGGTGCACTAGTTCGGTGAAGAGATGGTGATACAAGTGTAGTAATGATAGTAGATATTGATTTATATGATAGTGACAATAAAAAACAACAAGGTAGCAATCGATAAAACAGAGCACAAACGGTATAGCAATGCTTGAAAATGAGGCCTAGGGTCCATACTTTCGCTAGTGCAATCTCCCGACAATGCTAATATAATTGGATCATATAACCACCCCTCAAAGTGCGCCGAAGAATCACTCCAAAGTTCTTATCTAGCGGAGAACATAAGAAGAAATTATTTGTAGGGTACGAAACCACCTCGAAGCCATTCTTTCCGATCAATCTATCCAAGAGTTCGTACTAAAATAACACCAAATAATTTCAGATTCATAATACTCAATCCAATACAAAGAACCTCAAAGAGTGCCCCAATATTTCTACCGGAGAAACAAAGACAAGAACGTGCATCAACCACTATGCGTAGATTACCCCAATGTCACCTCGAGAATCCGTGAGTTGAGTGACAAAACATATATCAAGTGAATCAATACGATACCCCATTGTCACCACGAGTATTCATATGCAATACATATATCAAATGCTCTCAAATCCATAAAATTATTCAATCCAATAAAACGAAATCTCAAAGGGAAAACTCAATTCGCAACAAGATAGAGAGGGGAAAACACCATATGATCCGACTATATTAACAAAGCCTGTGATACATCAGGATCGTGACATCTCAAGAACACGAGAGAGAGAGAGAGAGATAGAGATTAAACACATAGCTACTGGTACAAACCCTCACCCCCGAGGGTGGACTACTCTCTCCTCATCGTGGTGGCCGTCGGGATGATGCAGATGGCCACCGGTGATGATTCCCCCCCTCCGGCGGGGTGCTGGAACGGGGTCTAGATTGGTTTTCGATGGCTAAGAGGCCTACCACAGCGGAACTTCTGATCTAGGTTAACCCCGAGGATTTTTGGAATATTTGACTATTTATATGGCGAAGAGGGGGTACGGGTGGCCATCGAGGTGGGCACAACCCACCTGGGTGTGCCCTGGAGGGTTGTGCCCTCCTCGTGGCACCCCCGAGGTGCTTCTTTGGCCCACTGGATGTCTTCTGGTCCATAAAAAATCCACCAAAAGTTTCGCGGTGTTTGGACTCCATTTGATATTGATTTCCTGCGGTGTAAAAAACAAGCAAAAAACAGCAACTGGCACTAGGCGCTGGGTCAATAGGTTAGTCCCCAAAAATGATATAAAGTTGCTATAAAATGATTGTAAAACATCCAAGAATGATAATATAACAACATGAAACCATCATAAATTATAGATACATTGGAGACGTATCAGCATCCCCAAGCTTAATTCCTACTTTTCCTCGAGTAGGTAAATGATAAAAGAAATAATTTATGAAGTGTGAATGCTAGCAAAGTGCATATGTTCGATCAATGATAATTTCAATCACTTTTCCTAGCATCATAACAGCAATTCTTTCGCATAAAACTTCTGATCTAGGTTAACCCCGAGGGTTTTTGGAATATTTGACTATTTAAAGGGCGAATAGGGGGTACGGGTGGCCACCGAGGTGGGCACAACCCACCTGGGCGCGCCTGGGCCCCCGGGCGCGCCCTGGTAGGTTGTACCCCCCTCGGGCCACCCATCCGGTGCTTCTCTGGCCCACTAGATGTCTTCTGGTCCATAAAAGTCCACAAAAAGTTTCACGGTGTTTGGACTCCGTTTGATATTGATTTCCTGTGATGTAAAAAACAACAACTGGCACTGGGCACTGGGTCAATAGGTTAGTACCAAAAAATGATATAAAGTTTCTATAAAATGATTGTAAAACATCTAAGAATGATAATATAATAGCATGCATACTTCATAAATTATAGATACGTTGGAAACGTATCAACCACCACTTCGAACCCCAACTCAACACTTAAAGTAGAAGAAGAATTTTTCTCAGGTCAGGTTCCATAGTTTTGGTTCATACTCCTTTGCTCTTGCATCACTATATTTGCTCATATCAACTAATTTCAAATTTGGAGGATGCAATTGAAACTCCAATCGTGCAACATATATATGTTAAACCTGTTTCTTTTAACTGGTTTGCTGTTGTAACTTGCTCTGTGTTGATTTCAGTTTCAATTGAATAAATAGGTGTGTTCTCTTGTCATGCACATTACAAGTGTTGTTAGTGTTGTGTAGTTCCCCACACTTATATTTTGTCTATGTTGCTTTGTCTTAAATAGATATGATTTGAACTATGTCTCTATCTTGATTTGGCAACATAAACTAGAATGATATAGACCATACAGTGACCATAGTACATAGATATATGTTTGTTTCATGATGTTATCCTGTCCACTTTACTATTGAACTGGTTTACCAAAATGAGTTTCATATACAACATGCTAAACCTGTGATGTGTTTCCTTGTTTCTCTTTTAGAATGCCGACAAAATATTGGAGAAGAGTACCCCATTATGCAATGGTAAAGGAAGTAATGCAAATAAGGTTCAAGATAGTGAGACATCCCTGTTGATCTCCAAGAAAGTGCTACCTCTTGAGCATGCGTTGGTTTTCCCTTGAAGAGGAAAGGGTGATGCAGCAAAGTAGCGTAAGTATTTCCCTCAGTTTTTTAGAACCAAGGTATCAATCCAGTAGGAGACAACGCATAAGTCACCTAGTACCTGCACAAACAATCAAGAACCTTGCAACCAACGCAATAAAGGGGTTGTCAATCCCTTCATGGTCACTCGCAAAAGTGAGATCTAATAGAGATAGTAAAATAAACATTTTTGGTATTTTTGTTGTATAGATTGGAAAGTAAAGATTGCAAAATAGTAAACAAGATGTGATGTAAATAAAACAGATGCAATATGATAAGAAAGAGATCCGGGGGGCATAGGTTTCACCAGTGGCTTCTCTCAGGATAGTATGTATTACAGTGGGTGAACAAATTACCGTTGAGCAATTGATAGAAAAGCGCATAATTATGAAGATATCTAAGGCAATGATCATGAATATAGGCATCACGTCCGTTCAAGTAGACCGAAACGATTCTGCATCTACTACTATTACTCCACACATCGACCGCTATCCAGCATGCATCTAGAGTATTAAGTTCATAAGAACAAAGTAACGCATTAAGCAAGATGACATGATGAAGATGGATAAACTCAAGCAATATGATATAAACCCCATCTTTTTATCCTCGATGGCAACAATACAATACGTGCCTTGCTGCCTCTACTGTCACTCGGAAAGGACACCGCAAGATTGAACCCAAAGCTAAGCACTTCTCCCATTGCAAGAAAGATCAATCTAGTAGGCCAAACTAAACCGATAATTCGAAGTGACTTGCAAAGATATCAAATCATGCATATAAGAATTCAGAGAAGAACCAAATAATATTCATAGATAATCTTGTTCATAAATCCACAATTCATCGGATCTCAGAAAACATCAAGGAGAACTTTGTATTGAGAATCAAAGAGAGATAGGAAGCCATCTAGCTAATAACTATGGACCCGAAGGTCTATGGTAAACTACTCACGCTTAATCAGAGAGGCTATGGTGTTGATGTAGAAGTCCTCCATGATCGATTCCCCCTCCGCACATCGCGAGAAAAGGCCCCAAGATGGGATCTCACGGGTATAGAAGGTTGCGGCGGTGGAAAAGTGGTTTCGTGGATCCCCCTGATGTTTCTAGGGTATAAGAGTATATATAGGTGAAAGAAGTACATCGGTGGAGCTACGAGGGGCCCACGAGGGTGGGGGCGCACCTACCCCCTGGGCGCGCCCTCCTACCTCTGGCCGCCTCGTGGCGTTCCAGACTTCTACTCCAAGTCTTTTGGATTGCTTTCGGTCGAAGAAAGATCCTCGCGAAGGTTTCATTCCGTTTGGACTCCGTTTGGTATTCCTTTTTTGTGAAACTCTAAAATAGGAAAAAAAACAAAAATTGGCACTGGGCCTCCGGTTAAATAGGTTAGTCCCAATAATAATATAAAAGAGTATATTAAAGCCCATTAAACATCCAAAACATATAATATAACAGCATGGAACAATCAAAAATTATAGATACGTTGGAGACGTATCAAGCATCCCCAAGCTTAATTCCTGATCGTCCTCGAGTAGGTAAATGATAAAAACAGAATTTTTGATGTGGAATGCTACCTAACATAATTATCAATGTAATTTTCTCTATTGTGGCATGAATGTTCAGATCCGAAAGATTCAAAACAAAATTTAATATTCACATAAAACGATAATACTTCAAGCATACTAACAAAGCAATCATGTCTTCTCAAAATAACATGGCTAAAGAAAGCTATCCCTACAAAATCATATAGTCTAGCTATGCTCTATCTTTATCACACAAAATATTTAAATCATGCACAACCCCGATGACAAGCCAAGCAATTGTTTCATACTTTTGATGTTCTCAAACTTTTTCAATCTTCACACAATACATGAGCGTGAGCCATGGACATAGCACTATAGGTGGAATAGAATGGTGGTTGTGGAGAAGACAAAAAGGAGGAAGATAGTTTCATATCAACTAGGCATATCAACGAGCTATGGAGATGCCCATCAGTAGATATCAATGTGAGTGAGTAGGGATTGCCATGCAACGGATGCACTAGAGCTATAAGTGTATGAAAGCTCAAAAAGAAACTAAGTGGGTGTGCATCCAACTCGCTTGCTCACGAAGACCTAGGGCAATTTGAGGAAGCCCATCATTGGAATATACAAGCCAAGTTCTATAATGAAAAATTCCCACTAGTATATGAAAGTGACAACATAGGAGACTCTCTATCATGAAGATCATGGTGCTACTTTGAAGCACAAGTGTGGTAAAAATATAGTAGCATTGTCCCTTCTGTCTTTTTCTCTCATTTTTTTATTTGGGCCTTCTCACCTTTTTTATGGCCTCTTTTTTCCCTTTTTTTATTTTTCGTCCGGAGTCTCATCCCGACTTGTGGGGGAATCATAGTCTCCATCATCCTTTCCTCACTGGGACAATGCTCTAATAATGATGATCATCACACTTTTATTTACTTACAGCTCAAGAATTACAACTCGATACTTAGAACAAAATATGGCTCTATGTGAATGCCTACGGCGGTGTACCGGGATGTGCAATGAATCAAGAGTGACATGTATGAAAGAATTATGAAAGGTGGCTTTGCCACAAATACGATGTCAACTACATGAGCATGCAAAGCAATATGACAATGATGGAGCGTGTCATAATAAACGGAACGGTGGAAAGTTGCATGGCAATATATCTCGGAATGGCTATGGAAATGCCATAATAGGTAGGTATGGTGGCTGTTTTGAGGAAGGCAAATGGTGGGTTTATGGTACCAGCGAAAATTGTGCGGTACTAGAGAGGCTAGCAATGGTGAAAGGGTGAGGGTGTGTATAATCCATGGACTCAACATTAGTCATAAAGAACTCACATACTTATTGCAAAAATATATTAGTTATCGAAACGAAGTACTACGCGCATTCTCCTAGGTGGATAGATTGGTAGGAAAAGACCATCGCTCGTCCCCGACCGCCACTCATAACGAAGACAATCCAAAAAAAATCATGCTCCCACTTCATCACATAACGGTTCACCATATGTGCATGCTACGGGAATCACAAACTTTAACACAAGTATCTCTCAAATTCACAACTACTCTACTAGCATGACTCTAATATCACCACCTTCATATCTCAAAATAATCATAAAGAATCAAACTTCTCATAGTATTCAACGCACTTTATATGGAAGTTTTTCTTATACCCATCTTGGATGCCCATCATATTAGGACTAATTTTATAGCCAAAGCAAATTACCATGCTGTTCTAAAAGACTCTCAAAATAATATAAGTGAAGCATGAGAGATCAATAATTTCTATAAAATAAAACCACCACTTTGCTCTAAAAAGATATAAGTGAAGCACTAGAGCAAAATTATCTAGCTCAAAAGATATAAGTGAAGCACATAGAGTATTCTAATAAATTTCGATTCATGCGTGTCTCTCCCAAAAGATGTGTACAGCAAGGATGATTGTGGTAAACTAAAAAGCAAAGACTCAAATCATACAAGATACTCCAAGCAAAACACATATCATGTGGTGAATAGAAATATAGTTGCAAGTAAAGTTACTGATAGATGAAGACGAAAGAGGGGATGCCTTCCGGGGCATCCCCAAGCTTAGGCTTTTGGTTGTCCTTGAATTTTACCTTGGGGTGCCTTGGGCATCCCCAAGCTTAGGCTCTTGCCGCTCCTTATTCCAAAATCCATCTAATCTTTACCCAAAAACTTGAAAACTTCACAACACAAAACTCAACAGAAAACTCATGAGCTCCGTTAGTATAAGAAAACAAACCACCACTTTAAGGTACTTGTCGGTGTCAAAACCGGCGGATCTTGGGTAGGGGGTCCCGAACTGTGCGTCTAAGGTCGATGGTAACAGGAGACAGGGGACACAATGTTTACCCAGGTTCGGGCCCTCTCTGTGGAGGTAATACCCTACTTCCTGCTTGATTGATCTTGATGAATATGAGTATTACAAGAGTTGATCTACCACGAGATTGTAATAGCTAAAACCCTAGAAGCTTAGCCTGTATGACTACGATTATGATTATTTGCCTCTACAGACCTAGACCTCCAGTATATATAGACACCGGAGGGAACTAGGGTTACATAAAGTCGGTTACAGAGAAGGGAATCTTCACATTTGGTTGCCAAGCTTGCCTTCCACGCCAAGGAGAGTCCCGTCCGGACACGGATAGAGTCTTTGGTCTTTGTATCTTCGCAGCCCATCAGTCCGGACAATGTCCAACAGGCCGGACGTCCGAGGACCCCTTATTCCAGGACTCCCTATGTAGTCCCTGAACCAGGCTTCAATGACGAGGTGTCCGGCGTGCAGATTGCCTTCGGCATTGCAAGGCAGGTTCCCCTTTCCGAATACTCCAAGATAGTCTTCAGACGTAATGAACGTGTCCGGATCTGCAACACAAGTACCACACACAACCGCAGAGAGTATAATATTTATTTCACGAGTCCAATCCGCTGACAACTTTTTGCAATGTGACATCACGTCTGCCCAGTCATTATTTCGAACCATTTCTTGTCCTGCCATTCCATGTTTCGAGGCGCGGTTTTTATTGGCACATCTTGTCGAAGAAGAGATCATGTCCCCTTATTGTGGAATTCTCATCAATACGAGCGTGGGTAACCCAACCGTTCCATTGGGATGATTCCTTAGGAATAGGCAGGTTTTCAGGCTTAGGAGGAGGCGTTCGATATCCTTGCCTTTATAAAGGAGCCAAGGGCCGTCTCTTTTTACGCCAACCCTTTCCTCGGCCCTTCCAACCTCGAGTTCTAGCACCCAAGGTTCGACTTCATTGCTTCAAGATTCCCAATCATGTCCGGACCCAGCCCACAGGGCCCATGGGTGGCTTCCTCTGTTACAGAGGAGGACATTGCGAAGCTCCGTGGGGCCCGATACCTGACCCCGGAGATCCCCCACAGGCTTCCTGCTCGAGGACAGGTTATTCCTACTCCCAGATCCGGTGAGAGGGTTGTATTCATCTCCCACTTCCTCCGAGGGCTAGGATTCGCTCTTCATCCCTTCGTCCAGGGGCTCATGTTTTATTATGGACTAGATTTTCATGATCTAGCCCCAGATTCTTTCCTTCATGTATCGGCGTTCATTATCACGTGCGAGGCCTTTCTCTGTATTCCCCCACACTTTGGCTTATGGCTCAAGACCTTTAGTGTGAAGCCGAAGGTAGTCGACGGGGAACAAGAGGAGTGTGGCGGTGCTATAGTGAGCAAGCTTACCAATGCTCTCTGTCCAAAAGGCTCCTTCACCGAAACTCCCAACCTATGGCAGCGGGAGTGGTTTTACGTCACTGAACCCCGCGGTACCAAGTGGGCAGCTATACCTGCGTTCTGATCTGGCCCTCCGTTACAGCTTGCATCATGGATTAATAAGGGGCTGGATTGGGGATCAATTGACGAAGTGCAAACTCTACAGAGCCGCATCTGGTGCCTCCTTGAGAAGGACATCGATCTTATCAACGTGATTCAAGTAATGCTGATCCGCCGGGCCCTGCCGTGCCAGCGACGACCTCTCCGTATGTGGGAGTTTAATTCGGAAGGACCATGGACCCTCCAACACTTCTTCGGCACTATGCACAAAGGAACGTGGAAGTTGTTTTTCGGGAAACAAAAACAATGGCCAGACACCACCGAGGACATCGGCCTCGACTGCAACCATCCGGATACCTCGGTAAGCGCTCGACTCCCGAACAATTTTTAGCTATGTATGCCATAATACGATAATGAGCAAACTATCTTCTTCCAAGGCTGGATAAAGAAAGCGAAGCGAATTAGGTGTTCAGCCGCCCTTCCCGAAGACTCAGCAGATCCCGTACTAACAAGGATGCTGGCCCCGGCACCGTACCAGATGCTTGTGAAGGAGGACAAGGCAAAGAGCAGGAGGACCAAAGGTGGCCTCCATTCCGAAGGTATATCAGACATTGTGTCCGGGGAGATCAAAATTCCATCGCCCGAAGACAAAAGTGAAGGAGAAGCCAACATCCCTTCTCCCCATAGTAACAAAAGGGCCGCCACCAAAGGTTGGGAGGAAAAGGCTCCTAAGCGAGGCAAGATGCCCCTGTCGGACGGCTCGGGCTTGGAGGACGACGTCATCGCACAGTCCCGTAGTGAGGACAAGCCTTTAGCCAAATCGTAAGTGAATAAGGGTGTTTTAAACATATCCCGTTCCTTTCCTGTTACAGAGGTAACATCTAGAATATATGTTTTTGCATCTCGCCACACAGTCTTCTTCAACAATCCTCCTCCTCTGGGGATCTTCCCACGGAGATGATGGAAAGCGAGACGCCTCCACCGGCCTCCTCGCCCAATAGGGCGGATGACTTCGAGGTGTCGTCCCGGAGAGTCTCTCCTGATCAACAAGTGGTGCGAGGGATGATGAAGACACTACCCAAAGGTGATACTTCGGTAGCCCAGGGTCCGGGGGCCAACAATAAAGGCCCCGGACTGTCCAGTTTACAGCCGGAGACGACTCTAGGGACGAACAAACGGATCCCTTCGAAGGGAGGCCGTACTCCTACAGCAGCTTCCGGAGATCCAGAAGCGCCGGATATATTGGCGAACATGCTGCCACAGGCGTTCGTCTCAGAGGAACATCGTACCTTGATGGGTACGATGGTTGAAAAGGTTCTATTCGTGAAAAGCAGATTGAATGAAGCCTTCACGAGCCTGCTAAGAGGCTTCGAGGTTTGTACTGTAATATTTTCGATTGTGCTTTATTCACAAAATGCACCTGTGTATAGGTAGTAGCCCCTGAGACTCTGATTGGCTGCCCAAGGGAGGTGATCCGAGGATCAAAAAATATATGCCCAGGAAATAATCTAATAAATTGGAACACAGGCTGTTACCTCCCTTGCTACTGCCTGGACTACGGAGGTTGCAGATCTACAGCGGAAGATTGATGAGGCAGATGATGACATCACACTTATCAACAAGCGGCTTGACTAGGCGCAAGGTATATCTTTGGGGCAGTCATTATATGCACGTGCTTATAATATAGGCATGACACTAGGAATTGTATACTGAGATATGCATGACTGCAGATAGTGCCGCCGCAGTTGAGATCCTTCGGGCTGAGCTAGCCCGGGCCAAAGGAGCAGGCCCGGATTAGTAATGCGGCTGCCGAAAAGGCATCTGCCGAGTTAAAGGCCGAATAGACTTCTCGGCGCCAATATGAGGAGAGAATATCCACGATGGCGCTTGAGCTGAAGGATGCTGCTAGCCGCTGCAAATTTCTCGAGAAGGATAATAAAGCCAGAACGGCTGATCTTGACAAGGCCTTACGAGAAGCGAAAGAAGCGCGGTCCAAGTTTAGAGCGGCCCGGGGGGAGATTCGGCAAGCTGGGGAGATCGCGGCTGGTAAGCCCTTTTGTTACAAACTAAGTTCGGCGATCCGAATTATGCCCCGCTTAATCAAGTGTGGAGTTCTCCAGACGCATTGTTGGACTTGTCGAAGAGTGTCTTCGATGCGATGCAAATTTTCCAAGCGCAAGAAGGACGTGCAACAAAAAAGTTGTTCTGGTCGCAGTTTAGCATGTTGGAGCGTCCGCTATTGCTGAACGAACAGATGGCCTAGTGGGCAGAGCTCCACAAGATATCCGGATCTGCCATGAAGGACGTCGTGGTCCGGCTGTGGCTGACCGAGCCAATTCTGGATAGTTATTTCGGTTTGGTGCAGTGACTTGTTGATGCGGTGCCGTGTATCGACGCCGTTAAGAGGTCAACATGCATTGAAGGTGCACGGATGGCCTTTGCCCGCGTCAAGACATACTGGGCGAAGATGAAGGCCACCGACGGTGCAGCGAAGAGTCCACCCAAGGGCAAGCACCATCACGCACCAGAGCATTATTTCGAGGATGTCTTAGAGGGTGCCCGCTTGATAGAGGGTCAGTGCTCGAAAGACATGATATTCGAGTGAAATGTATTCAATTTGTAAAAGACAATATTATGATATAATAAAGCTATTTTCATTTTAGTGTCACCTAAAAGCTTTGGTTCCTCCTGTGCGGCCATTTTTGTACAAGCTAAAAGTTTTCTAGTCGTTGGCTTCAGCCCCCTCGTAGAAAATACGGGGGTGTTCGGAAAAGCACTTGATCACTCTTAACCCAACGTCTTGGTCCATGAAGGAGGTGTCAATGCAGCAAACTAGGCAATCGGACTATAGGGTGTTAACACTTTCACTTAGCCATAGGAGTTTTATGTTGGGTCTACAATATAGACCCTAGTATGTACACAGTTATCCTAATACGGTGCATTACATGTATGACCTGAAGAAAGGTCCTTCGTGTAATACAGAGGGAATCACGAAAGATTTCGATAAGTCATGGAGTGGTTGACCAGCTCTCGCCGCATCATGACAGTCAGTTTTCGGCTTTCTCTACTAAGGTGTTTGACCAGATGAACCGGAAACACAATCGCAGTAGTTCTCCCTTTACTACCCTAGCCGATAGAGCGGAACGTAAGGTAGTAAGCATAGGAGCCGGGCAACCCAACTATTGACCCAAGACATGATTCGGAGCTGATGCATATAAGGCCAAACTCGCGATGCCGAAGTATGCTATAAAGCTGTTCGGACTTGTTGGCAACTCATTTTGTCCCCATACCGAGCCCCTGGCAAGTTATGTCAGGGTGCGTGTGTGAAACAACCAAAGGAGCAAAATTCAGTTCTTTAGAGGAAAGTGAATACTGGATACGGATTATGTTCACTGGAACCTGAGTGATATGCCAATCGTCATTTTATAGGTAATAACGCCACAACCCCGGCTATTTGACATGCCATGGGTCGATGGTTGAGGAAAAAGGCACTTTACAGGCTCGAAAATAGAGAGTGCGGTCTACAAAAAGTTATTTTGGACCTCCTATCGCACGTCTGCGCCGCCTTTCCTCAGTGAAGGGGGTCCTTAATAGGACTAGCCTTTGGGTGAATGTATGAACCCGAACTTCGATAGAGTCCGTGGGATGACCAACCTTTGAGCCACCTGTGGTAAAGGATAATGAAAAGAAAGAGTAGTTAGAAAAGAAAAAAGAAGGAGGTTATGGGAGTACTTGTAGGCTCATCCGTATTGTGCTTTCGCCGATGCCCATGGTATTTTAAGTGCATAGTTATGTATGCACGGTACAGATTTCGCAGGTATATGAGGCGGACGGCGGAAGCCGAACTGCTAGTCCAGCTCCGAAAGTGGTCAGTCCTGTTGAATGGAGACCGTCGGCTTAATGGCCGACGAGGTATGCGGTTTGATAGGACCATTTTGTACTTCGGCTGAAGTAGCCGTAGTATGATCCTCTGTCCGGAGGGAGCGCTCCTTACGCTCCCATGTAGAGGTGTGTGTCACGTATACCATGTTCACTGTTTTTACTTTGGGTGGGGGGGATTGCTTATGACCCCCGGTGTTTGGTTGGTGAGTCTCTTTATCGTCGCTATCACCAGGCGGCCTCTTCCCATTGTGTTCGGCGTTGAGCTTGTCGGCCTGTTTGAAGACCCAACAGCTTCTGTTGGTGTGATTAGCTAGTTTATCGGGGTTGCCATGAATTTGGCAGGGCCGATCCAATATCTTGTCTAAATTGGATGGTTCATCTTTGTTTGGAAGTTGCCTCAACGGGATCTTCATTGTCTTCGGCATCGTCTGGAGTATTGTTCTCTCCCATACCGGTATTGTTGTCTTTTCCCCGACATGACTTAGAGAGGCGCCGCTGACGCCGGTGCTTTGGCTGTGTCTCAGGAGGTTTATCCTCGGCTGGATTTTCTTTGTCATCGTTGTTAGTTTCTTTAGGTGTATCCACCATGTACACGTCATAAGAAGAGGTGGTCGTCCAGCATTCGGTAAACGGCGGGTTTTAGCCTTGCTCCTCATCAGCATCGTCGTCCATACCCTCGGTGTCTTCGGAGCCGTAATCGAGCGTGTCGGTTAAGTCTTCGACAGTGGCTATGAAGTGGGCGGTGGGTGGGAAGCGAAATTCTCCATCATCAGCCTCCAGTTCAAACCGGATATAATTCAGCTGTGAGCCCCCCGCTAAGGATAGTGCTTTTAACGAGTTTAACACGTCGCCCAAAGGTGAGTGCCGAAAAATGTCTGCGGAGCTGAATTCAATGATCGATGACTGATCAAGCTCGATGCTCGTGCACGCACATGGTTCGGAACCTATAGCCGAAAACGAGTCTGAGGCTCCGATGACACAGATTCCACTCGAGGCTGGGTATGTGTGCGGCTCTGACGCCGCTGGGACTGCGGCATTGGTGGCGGGGTTGAGCTTCCCATCTTCGGATGGCGTGATCTGCTCCGGATCTAAGGCTAGAGCAGTTACAGGTGCTATCTCCTAGGTATGGTCCGATGACAGATTTAAGTCATGTTCATCATGGTGACGGGGAGCAGCTGCCGTGGTCGAATCCATCGAAGATCAAGTATCCGCGGATATCAGCGACATAGTTCAAGCTCTCGAATCTGACATGATGGCCAGGGGCGTAGCTATCGATCTGCTCAAGATGGCCAAAAGAATTGGCCCGCAGTGCGAATCCGCCGAACACAAAGATCTGTCCGAGGAGGAAGACTTCTCCTTGGACAGCATTGCTATAGATGATTGACGGGGCCATCAAACCTTTTGAGGACGGCATAGTGGGACTCTCAATGAAAGCACCAATGTCGGTGTCAAAACCGGTGGATCTCGGGTAGGGGATCCCGAACTGTGCATCTAAGGTCGATGGTAACAGGAGACAGGGGACACAATGTTTACCCAGGTTCGGGCCCTCTCTATGGAGGTAATACCCTACTTCCTACTTGATTGATCTTGATGAATATGAGTATTACAAGAGTTGATCTACCACGAGATCGTAATAGCTAAAACCCTAGAAGCTTAGCCTGTATGACTACGACTATGATTATTCGCCTCTACAGACCTAGCCCTCCGGTTTATATAGACACCGGAGGGAACTAGGGTTACATAAAGTCGGTTATAGAGAAAGGAATCTTCACATTTGGTCACCAAGCTTGCCTTCCACGCCAAGGAGAGTCCCGTCCGGACACGGATAGTCTTCGGTCTTTGTATCTTTGCAGCCCATCAGTCCGGCCCATGTCCAACAGGCCGGACATCCGAGGACCCCTTAGTCCAGGACTCCCTCAGTACTGTAATGAACTCATTCTTTATTTTTGTGTTAAACTTACTATATTCCAACTTCTCTATGGTTCAAACCCCCCGATACTACTCATGGATTCATCAAAATAAGCAAACAACACACGAAAAACAGAATCTGTCAAAAACAGAACAGTCTGTAGCAATCTGTAACGTTCGAATACTTCTGGAACTCCAAAACTTCTACCAAATTAGGACAACCAGGGTAATTTGTATATTAATCTTCTGCAAAAAGAATCAGGGCAAAATCTATTTTTTGTGATTTATGAAAATTATTTTCTTGAGCATAAAGTTTCTGTTTTTTCAGCAAGATCAAACAACTATCATCCAAGAAGATCCTAAAGATTCTACTTGGCACAAACACTAATTAAACACAAAAAACACAATCATAACAGTAGCATGATGAATTACTTATCACTAAACAGTATCAAAAAGCAAAGAACAAAAATAAAATTGGGTTGCCTCCCAACTAGCGCTATCGTTTAACGCCCCTAGCTAGGCATCTATAATTTTAATGATGCTCACATGAAAGATAGCAATTAAAACACGAAGGGAGCATCATGAAGCATATGAAAATCACATCTAATTCTAACATACTTCCTATGCATAGGCATTATATAAGCAAACAAATTATCAAGACAAGCAAAAACTAGCATATGCAAGGAAGGAGAAAGAAACAATAGCAATCTCAACATAACGAGAGATAATTTAGTGACACGAAAATTTCTACAACCATATTTCCCTTTCTCATAATAATTACATGTAGGATCATAAGCAAATTCAACAATATAGCTATCACAAAACATATTCTTAACACGATCCACGTGTATGCAAAGTTGACACTCTTCCAAAATAGTGGGATTAACATTAACTAAAGTCATGACCTCTCCAAACCCACTTTTATCAGAAACTTCATAAGATTGAACATTCTTCAAATATGTGGGATCTAAAGTTGACACTCTTCCAAACCCACTTTCAATATTATTTCAAACATTATTATCAATCTCATATTCATCATGGGGCTTAAATAAATTTTCAAGATCATAAGAAGAATCACCACAATCATGATCATTGCAACAAATAGTAGTCATAGCAAAACTAGCATCCCCGAGCTTAGGGTTTTGCATATTATTAGCATAATTGACATCAATAGAATTTATAGTAAAACCATTGTAATCATGCTTTTTATTCAAGGAGCTATCATGAATTACTTCATAAATTTCTTCATCACAATTTTCAGATTCACAAATTTCAAGCAAAACTTCATAAAGATAATCTAGTGCACAAAACTCACTAGCAATTGATTCATCATAATTGGATCTATTAAAGAGATTAGCAAAAGGATGAGGATCCATAAAATTTTAGCAAGCAAAGATGCAAGCAAAAACAAGGTACATGGTAACACAAGATCGAACGGAAGGAGGGCGAAGAAAAAAATATATTGTGAAGTGGGGGAGAGGAAAACGAGAGGCGAATGGCAAATAATGTAATGCGAGGGAGAAGAGTTTATGATGGGTACTTGGTATGTGTTGACTTGGCGTAGATTTCCCTGGCAACGGCGCCAGAAATCCTTCTTGCTACCTCTTGAGCATGCGTTGGTTTTCCATTGAAGAGGAAAGGGTGATGCAGCAAAGTAGCATAAGTATTTCCCTTAGTTTTTTAGAACCAAGGTATCAATCCAGTAGGAGACAACGCATAAGTCACCTAGTACCTGCACAAACAATCAAGAACCTTGCAACCAACGCAATAAAGGGGTTGTCAATCCCTTCATGGTCACTCGCAAAAGTGAGATCTAATAGAGATAGTAAAATAAATATTTTTGGTATTTTTGTTGTATAGATTGGAAAGTAAAGATTGCAAAATAGTAAACAAGATGTGATGTAAATAAAACAGATGCAATATGATAAGAAAGAGACCCGGGGGGCATAGGTTTCACCAGTGGCTTCTCTCAGGATAGTATGTATTACGGTGGGTGAACAAATTACCGTTGAGCAATTGATAAAAAAGCGCATAATTATGAAGATATCTAAGGCAATGATCAAGAATATAGGCATCACATCCGTGTCAAGTAGACCGAAACGATTCTGCATCTACTACTATTACTCCACACATCAACTGCTATCCAGCATGCATCTAGAGTATTAAGTTCATAAGAACAGAGTAACGCATTAAGCAAGATGACATGATGTAGAGGGATGAACTCAAGCAATATGATATAAACCCCATCTTTTTATCCTTGATGGCAACAATACAATACGTGCCTTGCTGCCCCTACTGTCACTGGGAAAGGACACCACAAGATTGAACCCAAAGCTAAGCACTTCTCCCATTGCAAGAAAGATCAATCTAGTTGGCCAAACTAAACCGCTAATTCGAAGAGACTTGCAAAGATAACAAATCATGCATATAAGAATTCAGAGAAGAACCAAATAATATTCATAGATAATCTTGTTCATAAATCCATCATCGGATCTTGGAAAACACACCGCAAAAGAGTATTACATCGAATAGATCTCCAAGAATATCGAGGAGAACTTTGTATTGAGAATCAAAGAAAGAGAAGAAGCCATCTAGCTAATAACTACGGACCCAAAGGTCTGTGGTAAACTACTCACGCTTCATCGGAGAGGCTATGGTATTGATGTAGAAGCCCTCCTGATCGATTCCTCCTCCGGCAGATCGCTGGAAAAGGCCCCAAGATGGGATATCACGGGTACAGAAGGTTGCGGTAGTGGAAAAGTGGTTTCGTGGCTCCCCCTGATGTTTTTAGGGTATAAGAGTACATATAGGCGAAATAAGTACGTCAGTGGAGCTACGAGGGGCCCATGAGGGTGGGGGCGCACCTACCCTCATGGGCGCGCCCTCCTGCCTCGTGGCCGCCTCGTGGCGTTCTAGACTTCTACTCCAAGTCTTCTGGATTGCTTTCGGTCCAAGAAAGATCCTCGTGAAGGTTTCATTCTGTTTGGACTCTGTTTGGTATTCCTTTTCTGCGAAACTGTAAAATAGGCAAAAAAACAGAAATTGGCACTAGGCCTCCGGTTAATCGGTTAGTCCCAAAAATAATATAAAAGAGCATATTAAAGCCCATTAAACATCCAAAACAGATAATATAATAGCATGGAACAATCAAAAATTATAGATACGTTGGAGATGTATCAGAAAGCTGATAAAAACTATCTTGAAGACGGTGAGAAAACCCCAAAATCATGTCTTGATGTAGTGTTCGAGTTACTGGCCACTACTGCTGGCACAAGCTCTTCGAACTTGCTGTGTGAATCAGTTCGGCTTCTTGAGTCTCAGCTACAAGTTGAAAGACATCAATCAGTTGTGCTATGACAAGAAGCCGAAGGACTGAGGAAGTCCGTACAAAATTCAGATGCATACTTTCTGATGCAACAACAAGAGTTGAAGGATTTAAGGGCCAAACAAGAGAAAGCTAATAAACTCGCTAATCTTCTTGCTAGCATGGTGGGTACTCAAGATATTGCTTCTTGAGCTCTTCTGAAGTGGTTTCAGTTCTGGACTTTTTTTGCTGCGGCATTTATTTGCACTGCTAGCCAACTTTGATGCCCAGCGTATGTAATATGCTGCTTTGTTGCCTATATTTTCACTGGTGACAAACTTTGATGCCTAGTGGATGTAATCCGTCGTAATATCCTAGCGTTCGTTGCTTGCTTATTTATGTTCTTATAGTCTTATTTATTTGTTTGCTAGTACTACCTCCGTCCGGGTTTATTGGTCCCCATTGTATTTCGTGCCAAATTTTGACCATAGATTAAACTAATAAAATGTTCACGCATGTCACCAAACATTATATTTTTGAAAACTATGTTCAAATACGAATCCAATGAGATAATTTCTCTTGACATGCATTAACATTTTGTTAGTTAAATTTTTAGTCAAAATTTGACACAAACTACAAAGGGGGCCTATAAACCAGGACGGAGGTAGTAGTACTGCAGTTCTTTTTCCTCGGTTTTCTAGTGGCCGCAATAACAATGGTCCACATGTGGGCATTGTAATCATGTCCCTCCTACAGGTCGTATGATCCATGGTCCTCCTACGGGTCATACAATCCATGGGCCTCCTACGAGCCTTGCGATCCATGGACCTCTTATGGGTCGTAGGATCCATGGGCCGTACTGATCGTGGACCAAAGTCGGAACACGATTTGGACCGTGAACGGGCTAGAATCGGAACCATCTATCTATCGGCTCAGGACATAATGGGTCGTTAACAGGCTGTAAGACGTCACATGCTTAATTTTATCGTCAGGCATAATGGGTCGTTAATGGGCCGTAATACATGGCGGGATGAATAAGGCCCATAGGGTTAACGAGCCGACTGTAACCACGGGTCGAATTTGGCCCATTAACGGAACAGGCCAGTAATGGACCATAAGTAATCGAGGGTCGGAAATGAGCCCGAGAATATATGAGCCTTAGAAGGCCAAAAGGTAACACGGGCTGAAAATGGCCCAACTGAATCATGAGTCGTTAATAGGTATGAAGCAGTTTACTGTTTATTATTGGATTAATGATTGGGGACTTTTGCAGACGAGGGAAGGCGCAAAACTGGAGCTGCAGCGATGCACAAAACTACTGGATCAAGTTGCCAAGGAGATCTTTCAAGCTCGGAGAGGGAGAGGGTGGGCTACCTAGATTCCAAGGTTGGAAGATGTTTGACAACTGCTGAAATTGGGTTCTACTTGTTGGAATAGTTCAGTCCAGTGCAGTTTTGGGTTAGTTGTTCTCGCCTGCTCTTGTGTGAGAGGTGTAATGAGGGTGGTGAGAAATGTTGGATTCCTGGGGCTGTTGAAGCTTGATGCTTATCCATTATGGGCTAAACCTAGGTGGTAACTGGTGTGTTTTGGTTGTATGATTGACTATTTGGTTTCATTAATGAAATCGGGAAAAAATCCCTTTCTTTCAAAAATAAATGGGCAATTTATGCATATTTAGGGTCTACAGTACATATTTAGGGGAAAGGACGGTGATTGGCCTACCTAGAGCATCTACAATTGGAAGTAGACAACGACCCGATAGCACACAAAATTTGTTCTCCAAAATCAGATACATCAAACCTAATCCTATAATCCCTATATTGTTCTCATGCAATGTACGTACGTAGGTAAACACATGTCATCAGACTACCAAAAATTGACATGTTCTACTAACTTCAAATGGAGCGACAATGCGAGAAGTTCATCCATGGCCACCCTTGCCCTCGTGTTTGCCTTTTCTATCATCCGTCCGGTGGTAGCGGGCAAAGACACATAGCGGATCGAGGTGTTTTTGCTCACTGCCGGAGCAATCTATTTGTCGCCATCCTCGGTCTT
>NC_057801.1:215109735-215280870 GCF_018294505.1 Triticum aestivum
GGTATCGACCGCCCAACTTTGTTCTTTTGCCATCTCCTTCACCGCCCTCCTGAGCTGCTTCTCGGCTATGTGGGAACGAAGGATCCTTCTCCGCTGCTTTGCGAGCTGCCACAACCGCCTCCGCATTGCGGGCTGGCGCTGCAGCCTCCGATGTGAGGGCTCCCAAAGTAGCCTCCGCTTAAAGCTGCCCTGCAGCCTCGTGTGGCAGGCTTGTCTTGCCGGCCTCACTTTTGGATTAGCGGCGACTCATGGAGGTACGTATGGCCTCCATTTCGGCGCACGATGCCGCGGGGATGACGTGCCACTTAAATGGTCTCGCCGCCATAGTGGGGTTGCACCATGCAGTGTTCACCACATCCGACGAGGCATCGGTCACGCGCCGAGATCCACTGGCCCCGGATCCGAGAGCCATTTTGTGCAATGGATGCCCGCTGGCTCGCGGAAGATCGAGGGTGGGCGCACTCCTCCCAAGAGCATCGGAGAGCAATGTAGACAACCATCTGCTCCTCGGGGCTACAAGGGATGAGCTCCCAGTCCTTGGATCTGGACATATTGGAGTCGGATCTAGTGGTTGCCATGGAGGAGAACGCTGGAGGTCGCCGTAGAGCTTGGTACTGTGAGATGGGAGTGGGGTGGAGTTGAGTGGATGCGGCCAGTGTTTCGTCCAAAGTGCGTATATGTGCGGGTCATAGTTAGTTGGATCCGACGTGGCGGGCATGTGCGGATGTCCCCATATCCACCTGACATATGGGCCGGATATGGGGAGTGTCAGCCGGTCCGGGCGTTTGGGCCGCCTATTGAGAGCCCGGTTGGGTGTCGTCTTTTCGTCCAGATACTGACGGGGCAACCCGTCCGGGCGTTTGAGCGGGTTTGAGGGGTCCGACTGTAAATGCTCTCAGGGAAGAGATTCATGATCTATTTGATGAGCTGTATAGACGGTCTAGTAGCAAGTAGTTCACTTCTATGTTGTGGATGTGTGTGACCGATATGTAATTTGGTGGATGAATTCTTTCCCCCTTAAAAAAGAAGCTAAACATGTCAAGGTGTAGAAGAGTAAAATGAGTCTTCTATCAGAGCCATTGGTTTTTTTTTTGGGCCAAATCACAGCCTTTTTTTAACAGGAAATCACAGCCCTTGATTTGTTTTTTTTTTTGAGGGTACGCAAATTGCGTACCATAGTTTTATAGAAGGAGAGAAAATTAGTACATGACATCTACGACTCGCTGCGAACAACGAGCGTAGATCAACACCACCTCCGGCTATCCTCCGGACAGCCACACACAACAACACAACTACAACACGGAAAAACCTGCCCAAGACCGAAACACCTCGCCGCGTCTTGATCGACACAGAACACCTCCGAAGAACAGCAACTCCAGCTTCCTTTGGATTCATCCGCGACGACCATACATAGCGCCGGAGGAGAGCGGTCAGGGCCACAACGAACACCGGATGAGCGCCAACAGGAAACTCAGTCTCCTCGCATGATGCTCCCAACAGAGAAACGACGTCGCAGACACCGCCATCATGCTGCCCCAGAGGACCAAGGCTTTCGCCCGGAGACAACTGCCAATACCAAGCATGAGGGAGATGGCGACACACTCGACGTCGCCTCCAGGGAGGGAAACGACACCCGCGGGTGCCATCGACGCCGTCCGGCCAAAACCGGACAGGATTTTCATCCGTAATGTTGCGCATCTTCACTCCGACGAGGTGCAGGGCAGCACCGTCCCTGAAGCCTCGCACCGCCGTCACCGCAGCAAATCCGCTGAAGCCGCGTAGCCGTGGACCAGCACCACCCACACTGCCGAGAGAGCACGAACCATACCTCCACCAACATCACCGACGAGAAGCGACCACATCCTCCAAGCGGAGCAAAAGCCAGAACCGCCCCATCGGCCTTCATCAACACCGAGAGACTGCCGCCAGATTGGATCTAGCCCGCCCCTCCAACCTCACACCGGGGCATCGCCGCGATCCCCTCACACGAAGGCGGCCGGAAGCCCGCTGCACGCCAGGACACCTTCCTGGCAGGGCCATCTCGGCGCCGCCACCCCCATGGCTGATCCAACGCCGCCGCCACCGCCGTTGCTGGTGCTCCACCTGCAGGCACCTACCAGTAGTGCTCCTCGCCAGGATCCGGCGAACGCCCTCGCCGTGCCCCCGCAGTGCCTAGAATCGCGACCCAACCAACACCTCCAACCTAGCTGAAGAACAGCAGCCACTCCGCACCTCCAGCAAGGTCCAAGACCGCCCACGACGGCCTTCACCCGCTCCAAGGGACGGCCTTGCGACGTCCCCGGCACCAAGCGCCCGGAACGGACCCGAACAGGCTCAGATCTGACCCGCCTCGCCGCGGGCAGCACCCACGCCAGCGCCACCGCGAGAGCGCCGTCGCTCGCCACACGGATCGTAGGTGATCGGCGCTCGCTGCTCGCCAAGAACGCCCTCCTAGCCGAGCCATCACAACGCCACCACCAAACCTGGCCGGTAGCTCACGCCGTCGCCTCCAGCACGTCGTCGCACCCGTCCGCCACCAACACACCGCTGCCCATCTTCGCCAGGACCACCTCGCCGGGGACACCGCATCCGCCTGCACCACCATGGCGCCCAGCGGCCGCAGGGCCACGGCAACACCACGCCTAACAGCGGCCACGGCCCGAATCCCGCCGCCCAGATCCAGCAAGGGGGATCCCGAGCCGGTGAGCCCCAGGCTGCACCGACCGTCCAGGCAGCACCACCGGACGCAGGCGCCCCAACCCCACCGGCGCCGAGCAGGGACGCCGTCGAGCCTTTGCCGCGCCGCCAAGGCCACCAGCAGCAGATCCGGGTCAACATCGGGGAAAGGGAGAGGAGTTGCGCCGGGGAGAAGCCCCGCCGCCGCCGGTGCTGCCAGGGCTTTGCCCCGCAGTGGTCCACGACGGTGGCGAGGGAGGGAGGCGAGGAAGGGGGCCGGCGGCGGGGATGTTGGGTTCCCCCCGTGTCGCCTCAGAGAGGGACGCGGGGGTCGGGGGAGGGGAGTACAGTCTCACGGATCTCACACCCCGTATGAACTTTTTCCCTTTGATTTGTTGATTAAAGAAGAAAAAATCGCGCCAACCGCGTCAAAAAAGAAAAAAATCGCGCCAACCGTTCCGAAAAGTATCGGATTGGGTTAGAAATTGCGCCAATCCATCGAGCTGCGGGATCCAGGCGCGGCGGGTTCGCAACCCTAGTTTTTCGATCTGATCTTTCCCCGATCTCGACTTGCGCGCACTTGGGCGAACATGGCAGCGATCATGGCGGCGCGCGGGCAGGGTCTGGAGCAAGATTTCGATTTCTTCGTGGTGGTCGACTTCGAGGCGACCTGCGTGAAAGACGGGCGGATCTTCCCGCAAGAAATCATCGAGTTCCCCGCGGTGCTCGTCGACGGCGCCACCGGCCGCATCGTGTCCGCGTTTCGCAGGTACGTTCGTCCTAAGCATCACCCTGTGCTGACCCAATTTTGCAGGGAGCTCACCGGCATCCGGCAGGAGGACGTCGACAGCGGCGTGGAACTCGGCGAGGCGCTCTGGCTACACGACGCTTGGCTGAAGGCGGCGACGGCGGGAGCAGAGAACAAGAGAGGCGTCCGCTTGGCCGTGGTGACCTGGGGGGACTGGGACTGCCGGACCATGCTCGAGTTCGAGTGCCGCTTCAAGGGCATCGAGAAGGCCTCCTACTTCAATCGCTGGATCAACCTGAGGCTCCCCTTCCAGGCGGCGCTCGGCGGCGGAGGGCGGGTCAACCTGCAGGAGGCGGTCCGGGCGGCGGGGCTGGACTGGGAGGGCCGCCTGCACTGCGGGCTCGACGATGCGCTCAACACGGCGCGGCTGCTTGCTGAGATCATGCGGCGCGGGGTCAAGATCACCATCACCGGCTCGCTGGCGCCGCCGCCGCCGATCCAGCAGAAGCAGCAGCCTGGCGCAAGCCCTTGTGGTGGCTCACCGGTGCTGGCGCCGCCACCGATCCTGCAGCAGCCGCCTCGCACAGGCCCCTGCAGTGGCACATTTGCGCTGGTGCCGGCGCAGGCGCCGATCCAGCAGAAGCAGCAGCCGCCGCCGCAGCCTCACATAATCAGCCCCTGCGGTGGCTCCTCCGCGACATGCTTCTCGTACTGCGGAGTGGCGACAAGAGGAGCCATGGAGCCAGTGTCGATGCGATCTGGATGCGCCAACTGGACGCCGGCCATGGGACCTTACTTCCTGTGGAGCAACTGAACAAACGATCCATGAGACTGGGATTCAGAATCCAGTGTCGCTCAGCTGCTAGTATTGATCGTCCTAGCCATCAGAATCAGGGCGGGCCCAGGAATTCAAGACCGTGTATTCAAAATTTGAAAACTTTTTTTTGAGGCCTACAGCCTTCCTTTTGGTGCGTAAAACTAATTATAGCAACATATTGTACTAGTTCTAGACTATATAAAAGATACCACATAATGTATTATATTCATAAAAAATGATCATAACTTGGTATTGTTGGACATATAGAAGTAAAAAATTGTTCAACATATGATGGCAAAATCTAAGATATATAGAGGATAGAAAATAGTAAATGATAAAAAAAAGCTTACAAATTACAGGATAACTTTGCGATCCTTGATGCTCTGGAAATGAGTGATGATGTCCTCATCCTTAACTTGCAAGAAGAAATCCCTTTCGACAAATGTGACCAAGCAATCATTCAAGTATTTTTGCCCCATCTTGCTTCTTAGCTTGTTTTTTATATAGTTCATTGATGAAAAGACTCTCTCAACACCGGCTGTCGCAACAGGAAGGACTAGCACCAATTTCAGAAGTTTGTAAACAATATCATACCGAAGATCCCTCCCTGTTTTAACAAGCATCATAGATAACTCTGCTAGATTTCTCAAGTTTGTGAAGTTTTCATCATTCTTCACATCACTAATATAGAGATTCAGTTGAAAAGGAAGTTGGTGCATTTCTTCAAAGTCAAAATCATGAGGATAGAACCCAGCAAGCTTAACCAAGTCATCAATATTAAAAGAAGAAAATGACTTGGCTGGACTGAATGATGCCATGCATCTAAGTAGCTCTGTGTTTACCTCATCAAACCTGTTATTAAGCTCCCGAAGTTGCCTATCAATGACACCCAAGAACATATCAGCATGAAACATGTGGTAATTCATGGCATTTTTATAGAATGATCTTGCTCTTTGTATAGGCATGTACTTCCCATCCATGTCAACACATCTGACATTGTGCTTCACACAAAAAGAAGTGACATTCTCAAGGAATTCTCTCCATCCAGCATCTTCTCTCAGAACTTGCAGTTGTACCTTTGTGAACTCAAGAAGATCAATTGCATTCACAATATCTTGATCTCTCTTTTGCAAAGCATTGCTTAAGTCATTTGTGTATCCAAATATTTCATTCATCAAGTGCAGCATGAAAACAAACTCAAATGATTTAAATACTTCCAACATTGTCTGAGCTCCTAAAGCCTCTGCACTATTACTTTCTTTCCCAAGCTTAAAGAGAACTTTCCTGATTGAAGGATACAGAGACATAACATGCATTACCGTTTTATAGTGGGAACCCCATCGCGTATCACCTGGCCTTGCTAGTCCCATCTCTTGATTCAAACCTTGGCCAATTTCAATCTCACCTAGTTTCAATGCTTCAATCATATATTCAGACTGAGCAACACGAAGCATGCAGATCTTTTTACATGACATCCCAAGAACATTCAACAAATATGAAAGGTGTCCAAAGAACCATTTGCAATCAATATTCTCCTTAGCAACAGCTACAAGGGTTAGTTGAAGCTGATGGGCGAAACAGTGAACATAATAAGCAGAAGGAGAATCTTCCATAATTAGTTTCTTCAAACCATTAACATGACCCTTCATGTTACTAGCACCGTCATACCCTTGCCCACGTACCTTGGATATGGGCAATTGATACTTCATAAGCAAGGTCTGAATTTCTTCTTTAAGAGTTAATGATGTAGTATCCGCAACTTGGGCAAGACCAAGAAACCTTTCAACCGGCTCCCCTATTTTATTGACAAATCGCAAGCAAAGAGCTAATTGTTCTTGCTGGTATGCATCACTAGATTCATCAGCAAGAATTGCAAAACACTCATCACCAAGTTCCTCTATGACAAATTTTGTTGTTTCATGAGCACAAGAACCAATAAGCTGTTTTTGAATCTTGTGATCTATCATCTGACAATTTTGTGGAGCATTTCCTAAAACTACCTTATTAACTTCTTCAAAGTTTCCTGCCAACCATTGCAAAAGTTCTCAAAAATTTCCTTTATTTTTTGAATCCTTTCCCTCATCATGACCACGAAAAGCCAACCCCTGATGCAAAATAAATTTTATGCACTCAAGTGACCATTTCAACCGAGCTAGATATTGAGCCTTGTACTGTGTGGTTTGTGAGGCCATTGCCTCACGGATTGATGCTTTAGGTTTGATGAACAAATTATATTTCTCTTCGGCTTCACAATGAGCACTATTGACCTCACCAACATGCTTACGAAATCTCGCGTTCATGTTCCACACTATACTATTGAACAAATAGCAAACAAAACAATATGCCGCATCTTTATCCACACTATACTCAAGCCACTTGTACTCATCAAACCAAACCGGTTGGAAGCGACGCTTACCTCCGCAGTTATGTTGCGGAAAATCTTTCTTCTCCATCTTTGGTTTACATCGTCCCAATGCAATGTAGGCCCTTCTAACCGAATCTTGGTCATTAACATCATAGCTTGAGATAGGAGTCCTCAACCCAGGATCAGGCACGATGTCATAAATATCATCATCACTGTCCTCATCTATAGAATCAGATCCATCTACAGTCAAAGATTCATCATCATCTTCTGCTATTGGGGACTCTGTGTTAGGAGCTCTCTCAGGTTCAGGTGGTATTGTGTGTGTCTCACTGCCACTTTGCCCTTGGAACATTACCAACTGCAGCTGACTTTCATTGGAAGATGGTGTAGCACTTGTTGGTTCAGATTTTTTTCTTTTTTGCAGCAACTCCTTCCAAGAAAGATCTCAAATCAGTAGTATTCTTCCTCTTCATGTTTTACACCTGAGAAGTAAAATTGTTCAAGTTTTAGAATACTACTCGTTATACATATTGCTTACTGTAACAAATTCAGAATTTATAAACATTCTCCCATCACAAACTTAAATGAAAAATTGCACATTCTCATGTCTAAACAATTCATAATTGGCTGCAAACTAGTCTTTACTTAACCAACAATTAAATAAGAAAGTGAAGTGGTGAAAATACCTACTTAGGACTTAGGAGCCGAACTATGCTCCTGAATCAACGGTGAGAAGAACCGTGCCTGTTGCTTACAAAATCAGAGTGACAGAACCTACAGAAGTAAAAAAAAAGGAGACATAACCTGTAAGATGAATTCAGTGGCACTTCAGGTTCAGAGATGAGACGATTCAGAAGTTGGCTGTTGCTTACAAAATCAGTGCTTGTGTATTTGAAACTGGATCAATGCAGTCTGTTGTGCTGTTGTCGATCAGAAAATTCAGAACTTAGACAGAAGGGATGCAGGCAGGGAGAGGAAGCGAGGGGTTCGTCGCTGCGGACCGGCGGCGCGCCGTGCGCACGCGCGCGAGGCGACGGCGGCAACAGCCCTGCCGGCTGCCCGGCGGTCGCTTGGCGCAGTGGTTGTGGCGGCGGACCGGCAGTTCCGCCAGTTCGTGTGGGATCTGCGGAGGCGGCTGTGGCGGAGCAGCGGAGGGGAGGTGCCGGTTCGTGATCGATCGAGTTTTTTTGGCGACGATGTATCCGTGCGATGCGCTTCTGGGCCAAGGTGTGGACTCGAGGAAAGGGTGGGCTACTGGGCCAGCCTATGTTTTGGGCTTATAAATGCTTAACAAGCACGTTGGCGTACCAGTTTCGTTTTTTCTTATACTGACACTGTATATATACTATATATACCATATTTTTTGCCAAAAACAATGGGTATTCAGATGCATACCCTTGAACTGAGGTGGGCCCGCCCCTGATCAGAATCAGAGTGTAGCTCAGCTGATTCTACTATACTCTACTCTAGGTGTGATTGTTCACTGAAATCGAATGAACGTCACCAATGGGGCTATTGTTGATGTAATTGGTGTCTGAATTATTAGTAGCATCAATATAAATTTAGTTTTAGTTATTACCACTGTTAATAGAAGATTTGTTTTACCTTCTCTGTGGATTTCTTCAGTACTGAGCAAACGGCCAACGATTGACTTATTAGTGACATTGATAAATTTCTGAAGAAGGCTACAATTCCAATCGACAATGCAAACGGAAATTCGTTCTCCGATGAAGCCCCCTGCTCCGCCGAGGAGCGGCCGATGCCGAGGAGAGGGACGGTCTCTTTCCCAAGGCACATTCATCAGCATCGAACAAGACGGTGTTAGAACCTTATATCAAGATTGAAAAATAAAACAGCCAACTGTAGATTTCTGAGATAAGAGCTACTCCCTTTGTTCCATATTACTCGTTGCTGATTTAGTACAACTTTGTACTAAATCAGCGACGAGTAATATGGAACGGAGGGAGTAATAATTTTCTGCACATATTTAGCACGTGGTGCTGGAAGTCCTGGGGGTACAGTTAAAAGCCGAAGTTGTTGTAATAGTATGAAACTTTTGTTGTCCAGAAATTGAACGGTTTTGGAAGCTAGTTCCTTTTATCCACTTTCAGTTCCTCTTGAGTTTGAGCTCTTTGAGGCTTGCTTGGTTCATTGTTCCCTGTTGTGAAAAAAACAAACTCTGGAGAAAAATAAGCATAACTTTCATCGTATTTTCAGCGACATAAACCTGAGCGATTTTGAATCTGATTTGTTGCTCTGATAGAATTATCGACGTCCAAAATCCAGCTGCTGACAGAGAGTTCTTGTCCATCCAGCATGTTCAGGAGCTGTTGTTTGTGTTGAATCACTCATTTTTCAGAACAAACAAGAGAAATTTCCAGCTGGGGTATTTATTTCCTTTAATGCCACATGTGCAAGTTATGCATGATTAGGGCCTACATGGATAAATGGCTGATAGTGCAATGAAGGCCACCGTTTTCAGATGACAGCTCAGCTCATAGACAAGAGAATACTGGAGTTGAACAAATGATTTCTGCAATTTTAATACCATAAATAATACCAGTATATGTGCTCTGAGGCGTTCCACGTAGAATGTTTGCAGCAGAACCTAAGATAAATTGTACCGGTGTAGATAACTGTTGGTAAAAATGGCTTGCGATGAGTGTAGCTATTGACCGTCACTTTATTTTATTTTTCAAGAGTAATTGACCGTCACTTTACAGCACAAAAATCTAAGATTCGGTGAGGAGCTAGTCAGCTAGCACATGCGAGGCAGAAGCTTCAATCAAACTGGAATAAGCATGAGAACACAACGACCAACCCACTGGGAAGTTTTCTTCCATTTTTCCTTCTCGAGTCGTCTACAATTTTAATATCACAGGTCACATACATGTTCGACACACAACAACAACAACAAAATAAATCATGTGTATGCATAGGCCTGGCTAGCAACCCAAACAACTGACATTGAAGGCAGGCATTGGTGTCTCCTGAAGTTCAGTCTAGCCAGAAAGGTTCTGGCATCCGACATCTTCCTGACGAACTTCGTAAACCGGTTCCAGTTGTGTGACTCGAACAGGCTCTTGTTCATCCTGACATAGTTGAAGGAGAAAGACGCGCCCGAGGTGCCGCCCGAGTAGCGCCTCGAGCTTCTGACGACCTGGCTCAGCGACGCATCGTCCAGCCTCGCCGCGGAGTTCTCGCCGTTGAGAGGTAGGTTCCATACCTTAGCGGCAGCCATCAGTTGCCGGAGAGTGCCTTCGGGGCTGCTCTGAGGACCGCTTCTCTCCTCGTCCCTCAGGTCGAAACAGCCACAGCACAGGGCAGCTCTGTGTCGAGAGAACATTTGGGCGATGGGGAGATAGCCGTCTCTTAGCAATGTGTTGTAGTAGCCGGCTGTCAGCTCGGATGGGTGTGAACATGTGTAGTAGTGCCAGTGTATGCCGGAAACCTTCCCCGAGATGGTCACGCCGGTGCCAGAAAAGACGGCGTCAGCGACCGCGCATAACCTCTCTCCATGGAGAAGAAGCATTCCGGAATACCACTCGAGGAAAAATCGGCCATAAGGGGTATTCCAGCATCCTCCATCGGCACGGAAAAAGTTTGTCTCTTCAGGATTCTGCCACGTGCTATCTATGCCAGCTGGACCACCACTTCCCCACTCTTGAATCCCAAGAATCCGCGCATGAGCACCCAGTGATGCTTGCATGAACTGTCCAAGTACATCACAGCAAAGTGATCAGAAGTTCAGAACACTATCTTTTAATGCTACCCCTTCAGAAAAGCCATATGCTAGCGAAATAACGATAACAGAAAGCCATTTTTGTTAACCTAAGAAAATGCATGTGCAATTTTTTTTTTGATCTAGTTCAATAGTTCCTCAAAAACCAAACGAGGTAAGTAATTAGCATGTAGCCATTGCTTTGGCTTCAGATCATGAGCTTACAAACTGAAGCCGAGGGCAAAACGACACCTCAGTCTTGTGGTCTTGGCCCTGTTGATTGTTCAATAAACTAAAGCCATCATACACACAGGAGTCTGATATAAGCTGAAATGCGTACGAAGCGCATTTCAGCTTTAAGTTCGAACTCACGTATAAGTTTGCTCACTAACAAATTATAGTTGATTTAAACAGTAAGTGTATAAACCTGTGTCATACACTAGGGCTCGTACTTGCGAGAAATCATCATATACGCCCATAAAAAATGAATGTTTACCGAAAATGTAAAAACTTTCCATATCAAAGTGATAAGATCAGGGATCTTCTTTCACTGTATACCTTGTCATAACATTGAAATTCCCCAAGTTCAGATGAGCTGTCTGGCTGATTTAGCTTCTCGGTTGGGCATGATGGATACCTAAGCTCACCTCCTGGGCCCATTCCAACTTGAACTTCCTGAAAAGCAATAAATACAAGGGGCTTACAACCTCTTGCTGGTGTAAAATTAGCATGATACACTTAAATATAAAAGGAGAGCACAAACCGTCACTATGGCCCCAAGGTACTCCTTGAAATTGTCGCGGAAGCTCCTCATGAAGTCAGCATAAGCTTGCATAGGTGATCTTCCCTTCAGAAGTGGAAGAATGTCACATCCCAATGAGATGTATTCCTTGTTTCTCTGTTTATATCTATCAGTATATGACAAGTCTGGCATCTTCTCCATCTCCTCAAGCACCCATTGTGGAAGAGGGACCCTGTAGTAGGTATATTTTTTCAAAAACAGCAGAAACGGGAAATCTTGTGCATAAATGAAATTGTCAGCGTCTGCTCACTTGTCACTATGGCAGCAAAAAGAACGGTTGCATATTTCAAGATCAAAGGACTAAATTGAAAAAGCAATATAGTGAACGTCGCAAGGTGGAAAAATAATCAATTCATTTTACTGAGTGAATTCTGACACAATTACATGTGGCTTCGTATAATTGCTGACGCATTTAGCATGCTGGAAACCATATTTTTCTGCCACGTTTCACTAATTAAAGCAGTTGTGGAAAGGCATCACTAAATGTAACACCTTTTATTTTAACAGTTGATGTACAGCGGTCATACACCAAGTAACATCCAGTTCTACCATTTTGGAAGGCGTGTATCAATTTGGGATGGACCCACATTTTCGTATGACAACTTGGGCCAAGAATAATGCTGAATGGGTAAATGGCCCCTAAGAATTCTTCAGACGCTCACAGTTGTTATGAGGGAATGCTAGATGATTGTGATGCAGGGGGGCATATATAGTAAGACTTGACCATCAAAGGTAGCTCAAATGTAATGTACAAATCTCTTATTCAAATAGACAGGAAACGAGAGCTAGGATGGCTTTCAGTAATTCCTAGTGTAAGTAAAATAGATCCTCTGTCACCCATCATAATCATTGTTATTGTAGCAATCATTATCATCATTTTGGGCACGAAGATGAACTCATTTTGTTTTAAGATTTTAGTCACCTTGAGTGTAAATCTTTAAGTTTCATACTTCATTTTGCTCCTTTGTCACCATGCTGTGCAGACCGGTGGGAGCCCCAGGAGCAGCAGAGCTAGAAAATGAAGGAGCAGGAGCAGTCAATGGAGCAAAAGCAATCAAGGAAGATGATTAGGAAAGAGTCCAGAAGAGGACATACTAATATTTGAGTCCATGCATGCTCGGAGTCCATATTAGGGCGTTCTTGTATTAAGAGGCAAGTCAAGGTAATCTATGGACAGTGTTGTGTTGGACAGGGCGGACCTATGGAAGCTAGCAGGAACTGCTACTGCACGTGTGGCCTACCGACCAGTGGGGAGGTGTTTGGATTAGCTTACCATAATCTAGCCTTTCTTCTTTAGCTTAGTTTGATTTTGTTTTTTCCTTTTGCTAGCTTTCATCAGTTTTGCTTTGCTTTAAATTCTTTCTGGGGTCTGTGCTCCTTGTTTTTTGCTGGAGGATACCATCAGCGATTTGTAAATTCACACTTCCTTTACACTCCTTTTCTAATACACAATGACGAGAGTGAGAGTCAGGTCTACATTGTCCAGTACTGTAGTAGGCAAGAAATAAACTAATTCCCTATCCACCAATTGCTATTCACAATCCCTGCAGGCTCACTCTTCTACCTCAGTTCCACGAATCTAATTGCTGGCCACAACGCCTAGTCGTCAATGACAATCTTTTCCATCAGTGAATAATTCCTTAAATATTCGCAGCATCAGGGCACACAGTAATAAGTATCAGAGCTTGCAAACATGGCTTCCAAGGTGGACAAGCAGCAGGCAGATAAATAGATGGTGATTTGAGATTGGTTATAGCCTGCCAGTACATCAGGATCTTCAAAGTATGCCGGCAACTAGAGCTTTATTCCCAATGAGATACTTCGGCCTTCCCCTTTCGGTTTGGCAACTAAAGAAGGTGGACTTCCAATTCCTTGAAGACAGAGCGGCCGGAAAATTGGTCACTTGGGAGGGGTAAAACATTACTACCATTGGGCGCACGACCCTCGTCAAGTCCGTCATCACCTCTCAAGCAGTGTACTTCATCGCACCCCTCATCATCTCTCCGAGCACACTTCATAACCTCAACAAGCTTGAGAGGGCTTTTCTTTGGTCCAGCTCAGATAAGACGGCTGGCGCAAAGTGCAAGGTCAATTTGGAGGCTGTTTGCCGCGCGCGTGAGTATGGTGGCCTCGGAATACTCAACACCGACAAATTTGCTCATGCTTTGCGTTTGTGTTGGCATTGGTACAAATGTAAGGAGCCAAATAAGTTGTGGGTGGGGTTGAGAAACCCATGCGATGAGGATCCTGATTTCTTCCATGCTTCCACCACCGTCACCGTTGGAAATGGCGCGAAAACATCTTTTTGGGACTCCCCTTGGCTACTTGGGCGCAAACCCAAGGATATCGCATCCCTAATCTTCAAGGCGTCGAGGCGAAAAAATTGGAAAGTGCGTGAGGCCCTTAAGGGCAATGCTTGGATTCTAAAGATCAATTCCTCCGCCGTTGTCTCTGTTGACCACATCCGGGGGTTCTTGGATGCTTGTGCATGACTTCCACCTTGATAAGTAAACCAAAGACGACATCGTGTGGAAGCACTTGAATGATGGGATATACTCGTCGGCTACCGCTTAGAGCATCTACAACCAGACACCCCATATCTGCCCCAAACGCCTGGGCGGCCTGCCCAGATAGAAAAAAGCCACCCAACCGGCTGCCCCAAACGCACCCCAAACATCCGAGCAGACCGGCAACCCCCATATGCAGCCCATATGTGGGGCGGATATGGGGACGCCCGGACGCGGTCACAGGCACGTCCACCATGTCTGCCTAGCCACTCTAGCCACTCCACTCCACTCCGCCCCGCCCCCAAGCTCCTGTCTGGCGATCTCCGACATGGCGGGCAATGGTGGACGTCGACCGGTACTCATTGCATGTGGAGATGAGAAGGAGATGGCCGTCTGCATGGCTCTCCACCGCTCATGGGAGGAATGCGCCTGACCGCAGTCCAAGTCGATCCGGCGGGAGTCCATTGTGTCCGTGCAAATGGCGCTTAGATCCGCTGGGGCTGGTGGCTCGAGGCGCGTGACCACGGCCTCGCCGGACGTGGCGACCACAGTTGGCGGCGCAACCTTCGGTGTTGCCTCCTCCCCGCAGCTTCGGGCTTCGGGCTCCAAGTCGGAGGTCAATGCCGGCATGGTTTACGGCCAAACCGGCCATGAGGCGCAACATGTGTCGGTGTCAAAACCAGCAGACCTCGGGTAGGGGGCCCGAGCTGTGAGATCGGATCGATGGGTAAGAAGAGACGGAGGACACACTACTTTTACCCAAGTTCAGGCCCTTTCTAAGGAGGTAAAACCCTACGTCCCGCTCTTGTTTATATTACGAGTATCAAAGTACAGAGTTGATCTACCTCGAGATCATGAGTTGTGGTCTAAACCCTTAAGGGTATGATGATGATGATGATGAATGGTTGATCGTCTCTACGGACTAAACCCTACGGCTTATATAGGCACTGGGGGTGTCTAGGGCTACACATGGTCGGTTGCCATCTAGGGATTACCTGCCGGATCTAGTAGACCTTGGAGTACACGCCAAGTCCTCGGTGAAGCTTGATACGCATAGGTCAGAGGCCTCCGGAGTCCTTCCTTGTTAACGGGCCATCAGTTCGGCACTAGGCCAGCTGGGCCGGGTCCCCCTAGTCTAGGACACCGTCAACGTGCCCGCCGTGCGAGCAACAAGGCGCCGGAAGCCGCGGTAGCCCTCGAAGCGGAGGCAGAGTCGCACGCCGGCTTGGACAACCACGAGGAAGCCCTCCGTGCCTGCATCATCGAGAAGCGGCAAAGGAGGACGACGCGCACCCTCACACGGGAGCAAAGCAGAGCGGTTATCTAGGGCTACACATGGTCGGTTCCCATCTAGGGATTACATGCCGAATCTAGTAGACCTTGGAGTACACGCCAAGTCCTTGGTGAAGCTTGATACACATAGGTCAGAGGCCTCCGGAGTCCTTCCTCATTAACGGGCCATCAGTTCGGCACTAGGCCAGCTGGGCCGGGTCCCCCTAGTCCAGGACACCGTCAACGTGCCCGCCGTGCGAGCAACAAGGCGCGGGAAGCTGCGGTAGCCCTCGAAGCGGAGGCAGAGTCGCGCGCCGGCTTGGACAACACCGAGGAAGCCCTCCGTGCCTGCATCATCGAGAAGCGGCAAAGGAGGACGACGCGCACCCTCGCACGGGAGCAAAGCCAAGCGGTCCATTCCATGGCCGTACTGTCCAAGTATAGGGGCCCGGATATGGGGCGTCCGGTTTTAGATGCTCTTATAAGGCTCAATTCTTGGGCATAACCCTCTCCCCATGGACCACATGGTTTGGAAGGTTTGGGCTCCGCCAAAAGTCAAGTTTTTTCGTGGTTGGCTTTGCAAGACCGGATTTGGACCGCCAATAGGTTGGCAAAGCGTGGGTGGACAAATTGCAGCCTTTGCCCTCTTTGTAAAATGGAGCAAGAAACCGGGGCTCACCTCTTCTTCAAGTGCCGCTACACCCTTAGACTATGGAACTTGGTCACCGAGAGGCTAGGCCTTGTGCACATGGATACATCCACTTGGCATTTGGAGGGCTTCGTCCAGGATTGGTGGGATAAAAGAAACGGCATGCAAAATCCCAATAGACGAGACATGGCTTCTCTCACCATGCTTGTCTCTTGATACAATTTGGAACGAGAGGAAGTCCCGCGTTTTCCGGCAAAAGAGCGCCCCACTGCGAATATTGCTAAACATCATTTTCGACGAGGCAAAACTTTGGATCACCACGGGTGCTAAGAAACTAGGGAAAATAGTATTGCGCGAGTAATTGCCATGCGTTATCTTGAGGGGCACCTGTAAAACTCTATTCTCTACTTAATTAATACATGAGGCAAATATTATGCCTGCGTTTCGGAAAAAGAAATCACAACAGGGTCATTACTGTCATGACAACTCCAATTCTGGCCCCCTTGCTGCCAGGGTTCTTATAATCACCGGACCGCAATTATAGGACTTCAGTTTTATGATGCAGCATCTGCTGCTGACCTTGCCATAGTTCACATTGTCGCTCCTGCCAGTATCTCTACCATTGCCATATAATGACAATAGGGTTCATAACAACTACAACTTGAACTTCCTACATATGACGAGGAAGGGATCTGCTAGTTTGGATAAACCGGTGTGAATAAATGTTGGGACCAGAGAAGAGATGCGGATCGTATGGTTTCGGTGGTCGCTTATAAAATGGTTGCCATGGCTCAACAATGGTATATTCAGCTCGAGTGTGCCGAAAGAACCGCAACACTGGACCATTCCAAATCTGCTAGTCTGCTACCTATGGTTATTGGTTAGCCACCGCCTGTGCCAACACACTTGGCAAGCTCAAGGCTTCACTCCGGTCAGGGCCTCAGGGGTGCCTGGATGAGCATCAGGATAAATTTCCGGCAGAATCGTGTTGAGCTGGGGAGCTGTCTACTGCCTACCGAGCAAAAGTCCAGCCATTTACATCTGGTTTGTCAGACCTTTTCTGCACCTTGTAAAATCCACAACCTTTATTTTCTTCAAATAGCTGCCCTGCTGGATGCTGTAAAGAGAGTGTGATCATTGCAGCAGCAATAGAGTCCAGTGGGAAGTCACCTATGTGTACCAGGCAGCTTGGATGTCTGGAAGGATCATCTAGTAATAACACACTGCCTGGGAGCGTGTCTGAGATGTGAACTGGGCATATGAGGCTGGTCTTTCTGCCATTGTCAACTGCAGATATTGTAGAGAGGGGAGAAGGGGCTAGTTTCAACTGTATGAGAAGTTGACATCGTTGCCAGCCCTTTTTCTAGCTTGAAGTGCTGCTGCATGACTTCCATGAGGAAGGACCTCCCTGAATTCCAGTTGGATTTATGTTGTGGTTTGAGCCCCAGGAGTAACAGAAGCGGAAAGGGAAGGAACCAGGGGCAGTCCAGGGCTAAACTTCAGGTTGCCTTTTTCATTGAAATTATCACCATTGCCTCTTGGAGCATCTGGGTTGTAAGAAATGCAAAAGTTTTTGACAATGAAGCCCTGACTTTTGAGAAGTGGCATCAAACGTATAAGCATGAGATGATCATGGTTGGTCATAGGGCCAAAAAGAAATATGCTGAGGCCTTGCTGGCCTGGCTACCAAACCTGTAAATATTTTTTCAAAAAATCTCTCTTATACTAGTATCATTCCAATGTAGGACTCTTTGTACATATTCTTTTTGTTAATAAAGCTGTAGGAAATTTTCCCACTGTCTCCTACCAAAAGTGTATAGGAATTTATGTAACTTCAGTTTGTTGTGGTGACAGAGTTGGCATTCAATTGAATCATTTTGCTGTTGTGACAGTCTGGGCATTACAGAACGATCATTTAAATATGGTGAAATACTTGACATAACTATGTTACATGTAAAAACTAAAGATTGCATCTTGTTCTCTCTATATATAGAAAATCTGCATATGTTGCCATATAAGCATTTGCATAAGCTGAAGTGCTAGGTTGGCTGCTTGCACGCCACATACTATTCTTTGAAATAGTAGCTATACATAGAGTTAAGGTCCACAGTGAACAATAGAACATTGAGACAACTAAGACAGGCACACATAGCTTCCTAAATTAATATGTCATGAACCATAATGACACTTGTATGGAGATAAATTTAATGTTTTGCAGGGCAATTAATTGCATGTCATGTTTGAAAAAGAAAAACTGTAAAGTATCATTTCATCCTGGTCAAATTCTCATCTCTTGAACATGGTATAAAATGGCACAAACAGGACTAAATGCTTCTTCAGTACTTGCAACAGGTATGTTCATGTATTGAAACGAAATGCTAAGTCGTGGCTATCAGAGATTACTGAATCCAAAAAAAGCATAATTTTACACAACATGTAAATATTTAGTTATTTACATTTAAGCACGTTAGGTTAGGATCACATCCTCAATGCCTTTCGGCCTTTCCATTCAACACCTCCATGACTCTGCTGTTATGACAAAACTCCAGCTCCTGTGAGATGACTTATTTTAAGTTGTTTCCTTCATTTCACCTAGCGTCATGCTACATCCAAATCTGGAAAGCTCTACTCATATGTTCTCGGAAAAAAAGGTATACTCCCACTTCAACTGATACATCACATAAAACACTTGCATAAACCACAAAATAAGTCTCTGATTTGGTTGCAGCATTCAAACTTTCAGATACCGCACACTCTTGTGATCATACATTGCACTGATCTACTTAAATTCCATAGACCTCAACCACGATGGTACTCATAAAGGCCGACGAAATGGTTTAAAATGCAGCCTTCTCCCTAGACATTTACCAGGAGAGCTTCACCAATGTGTCTCTAAACCCTCACAAATGTCAATTCATTTACATTTGGCAGCAAAGTTGTTCGGCTCACACGCATATACATGTGGAAAACCCGAGAAAAAAGGAGACAAATAGGCGTGCTTAGAGCAGAGGGGAGAAGCGGGACGTACCAGAACGAGTCTTGTGGCCCGGCGCCGCACTGGTGGAAGGCGAGGATGGCGCGCACGCGGAGCCCGCAGCGCCTCGCCATGGCGGCGAGGTCGAGGTACCCCGCCCAGTCGTACTCCCGAGGCCCCCCGCGCTCTACGACGCCCCACCACAGCTCCACCGCGACCCCTGTCACCCCGGCGCTCGCCAGCGCGGCGAGCGAAGCCGCCATGGCCCGCCTCCTCGCCACGCGCCCCCCTGCACCCACGGCGTCAACCGGAAGCGTGACGTACACGGGCGCCCCGGAGGGCGTGGAGGGCGGGGGAGGCGGCGAGACGTAGTGGATCTCGCCCCCTCCCCCGGCCCCGCCCCCACCACCTCCGTAGGAGGAAGAGGAGGACGAGGAAAACGAAGGCGAAGACGATGAGGAGGAGGCCGCCATGCGGATGAGTGGAGCGCGGCAGAAGCGCACTCCGTGGCAGGGCGCGGCGGCGAATACGGCAAGGGGAGGATGCGGCGGCGGCGCGGTGATCACCGCCATTGGAGTGGAGGCGTCTCCCTCCGCGTGCGAGTGTTCTCCCCGCAAGTGCGGTGACGGCTACCGCAGTGGCTTCTAGCGAGGCAGTGGTCCGGGAGCAGCTTGGAGCTTCCGTCGCCGTCTTTTTGTTCCTTTCGGGAGCGTGGTCGGCTGGTGTTCCGCTCCGGCTTCACGCGGAACAACGGACGGTTTCAGTTAACCGGAGATGGATTTTTCTCATGGAGTGGAGGCAAAGATGCCTAATTTTGTTTTCTCATGCCAAAGGCCATTTATAAGACCATTTGTTAAAAAAAAATCTGGACTCTTATAAGACCATTTTTACAAATCCCTCAAAAAAAGAGACCATTTTTACAAAAACAGAAAAAAGAAGGTGTGGTATATCCATGTTGTCTTCCTCCTGCATTTGGTGGTGGCGTGATGTGAGCAAACCTTGATGCCGCTCTGGATCTTCGGAATCGTGATAACATTGTTGATGCAACGACCTGGCGTCAGTCAGAGCCAAAAGAAACCATAGTCAACGTACTGGAGATCAGATCGTCGTCCCAGAGAAGAAGGCGACGAAGGGGCTAGACACTCATCTCAAGGGAGGCCTTCCCTCGTTAGCTTCCCGACAAAGTCAAAGTTGGGCGTGCATCGCCGAGTGAAGAAATAAGCCAAAAAAGTCAACACACAGACCGTTGACGTCCACTCCAGTAAACGACGATGTCCAAGGCCACCTAGACGAGACATGGTCCAAGATTTGTCCCTGACTGAAGCTTTACACGCAACCAACTTACACCAATCAAAATTATCGGAACAAGGACATGACGAGGATAACTTATTCCTTGCCATCGATGATTTCGTCACCTCATCATCGCCAACCATACACCTAGAATAAGCCCTAGCCAGGGAAGGCCAACCCAAACATGGTCAACCCCAATCAGGGTTCGCCACCTCGCTTGCGCCGGAAGGCATCTAGAGGTGAAAGGAACCAACGGTAGTATCACTTAGGCGAAAACCCTAGTCGCCGTTCTTTGGAGAAATGTGGGAGATGAGAGATGAACACACTATGTTTTTGAACAAATTTATTTCTCTGTTCAAATAAATACCACATAGGAAGAGTATCAAGATTGTCAACTCCTGAAAAGATAATGGAAAACATCAAACCTTACATACGATTACTAGTAGGCACGGGTAATCTATATTGTCTAGGTGGCATCCAACTTACCACCATCTTGAGGAGGTTCTACTATGTATGGTAACTGGTTGAGGGGGCTAAGAAATATGTTGCGTGTTTTCATCATGGTTGGGGCAGGTTCTTATGTTGGTTCATATGGCTTAGCTGTAATGGTATTGCTATTGCTAAAAAGTATAAATTATCATGTGTGAGTTATGCATTTATATTCACATGGTCTCCATACTTCAAATGGTCGGCAAAGGGAAGACCAGAGTTGGTGATGATGGCATGCGCTCAACTATAGCGAGTTGTCAGGCATGCTCTTCCAATGTGGCAGCGGCGGCATGATCTCTATATTTTGGCATCATGAGCCTTCCAGTGGGCACTATAAGTGTGTTCTCCCTTATTGTTGTAGTAACGGCTCTACTTGGAAAGAAGATACTGTTAGAGAACTCTTTGATCGTGACATTGCAGAAAGAATTCTTAAAATTCCCCTAAGCTCTGAAGGGTGCAGCGACTTTGCTTCCTGGCCATATACCAAAAATGGAATTTATACAGTGAGGTCGGGCTACAATCTAGTAAGAACAAATCAGTTCTGGATCAATCGAAGTTCTGTTGGCAGTGGATCTTCCTCGAATCAAGATGTTATGCAGAAGTTGTGGAAGAATCTACGGAGAATTCAGTGTCCAGATAAAATGAAGATAGTACTATGGAGAATAGCTCACAATTGCCTTCCTATGGGTGATCAACTCCACAAACGGTCAATTGCAACAAGGTATGATTGCATATATTGTAACAAGTTTGAGACTCTGGAACACTGCCTCCTTTTGTGCCACTATGTTAAAGAAATCTGGGCTGAGCTTAAAAAGTGTTTTAACTTGTCTTTAAAACTGAAAAGCTTTGTCCATATACAACAATGGCTTCTGGATTGGATTTCTAGTGCCTCAGATTTACATGCACTGATCCTTGCTGTGGCGATTTGGCATATATGGGAGAACCGGAACAACATAAGAAATGGTGGAAAAATGTCTCATCCTTCACGAGTGGCAGGCAAGATCAAAGCTTATGTCGATTTCATCTTATTGCACAATTTCAGGTCGGCTGGCTCCAATAGGCGTGAGCACCAGGTGTCAATCCCGAAGTGGTCTCCGCCGCCGGCTGAGTCGGTCAAGGTCAATGTTGATGCTGCGATTTTTGCCCAGACTAAACGCATGGGCATTGGTGTTGTGATCCGAAATCATCTAGGTCGGGTGTTGGCAGCAAGCAGAGGGTTTATTCATCATATTGATAATCCGAAGCTGGGTGAAGCTATTGCAATGCGCCATGCGTTGTTTTTTGCTGAAGATTCCGGTTTCCAGAAAATCCTTGTGGAGACAGATTGTGCCAGTTTGATCAACAAAATTAAGAGTAAAATGGATGACAGGTCTCACACAGGTGCTGTAATTTTTGATATTAAGAGTAGGGCTCCAAGGTTCTTATCCTGTTGTTTTACTCATGTTAGTCGAAGTTGTAATGAGGCAGCTCATGTTCTAGCAAAGTCTGCTGAACATGATGAAGGGTCATACTGGTTTAATGTATCTCCTGAAGTTATCAGGAATATAGTTTGTACTGAACAGTTCTGAAATGTATGAATGAGGCTGCCCATTATCTCTCAAAAAAAAAACTAAATTGTTACCATATTTATTTTAGTGGTGTATCCTTTGCCCTGTGAATTTGTGCTACTCTGACGCGGAGGTTGGAGGTCAAACTCTTTTGTGAATGTACCACCTAGATACATGGTAAAGAATCAACAAAAGCTTCCATTTAAAAAAATATTATGGATAGCCTAGAGGTACAAGCACCTCCAAAACCACTGAACATGGTGAGTTGAGACGAAGGGGATGTGCCTGCTCATGCATTACATTGGTATATGATTTTTTTTTCCACTTTACATTGATCGTTCCCTTCTTACTATTTTAGGGGCCACTACATTTGCGACATTGCCCATGGTCATCCAACTTTCAGCATGTGAATCTATTAGTCGTCTTCGTTATGCCTATTCGGAGATAAATTAGTGAACTTACCTCTACCTCTCAACTCAAGCTGGTCTAGTATATGGTCCAGTAAAGTCAACATAATCCCTAGGCCCCTTAGCAGGAATGATCCAGCAGTTGCACGGCTTGTCCACTACACAATTGCTCAAAAAGGGTTATTTGCCACTTTGTTAAGGGTTGTATGAGACTTGCCATGGTTTAACATGTACCAAGCTAAGATCCATCGTTTCAAGTGTTCGGGGCGGTCGTAGTGGAGAAACAAATGATGGGCGAGCCATGATAATGGATAAGCACATTTTTTGTCATCAAAATCTAGTTTTACGCTCACTCTTCGATGTTTGCTCCTAGGCTCGGTGGGCCATGAACTAATTTTTGCTTAATGTGGCTCCGCCGCTAGATAGTCGTTTGGAGGCAACAACACTACACTAAACATAACACGCCTATCAGTGCATGACATCAATATAGCAACCCAAGAGCCTTCACTTGGTCCACTTCGCCGACTCACAATTGCATAAGAACACCTTTGCCACTTCACCGCCATTCATTCGCGAGCTAAGTGCCTTTGAACAACACCATGTTGTTGTCTTTCTTCTTTGACACCGAGGATCCCTTTGAGAACTCCAAGGAGAACCCTTCGGAGTTTTTATCCAAGGATCCAGAGGAATCTATTAAGGACAACACAAGGCAGGATGACTATATTGAAGTCATTCACCTTCAAGGCCAATTCATTAGAGCTCAGTTATCATGTATCGTGTAGTGAACTATTGCTTCCTCCATGTAAACTTAGTAGTAGGCGTCCCGATGTGGTCTGTATCTAGCACCAATGTGGAGGTTGGGTAGAGACATCACTTGTTCTACGTGGTAAGACATAATTATCTAATGCTTGTACATAATGACTCCTTTTGAAGTTTGATTGCATATTTGAATGTTACTTCGATAATTATTTATGCTTTTGAGGACTAACCTACTAATGATCCTTCGAAAGTCTATTTTTTGTGAACCATGTAATTTCAGGGAGTTTCACGAAAAGATTCCAAGAAAATTCATAGAAAATGTCCAAGAGTGGTCCAAAAGCCACACACAAGGGAATCATGGGGAGGACACAAAGGCTGATGTGTCTAGCGACCTGGCCGCATGATAAGGGTTGCTTTCCTAGCTCAGCAAAGTCTTCAAACTCTTCTGGTCCTCCTCCAAATCCTTTTTCTACGCCATTATCTAACGTAGAAGCAAAACAAAATAAGCATCACAACAAAGCAGGAACTTCACTTTTTTGGGACTTCTCTGGTTGTATGAAAAATAACCAAAGGGAAACTATTGGTTTTATAGCTCTAGAGATTTTTGTTCAATTCACTAAAGATGGATTAAAGGAGGAAATGACAATGATAATGAATAAACGGAAAAGCTTCTATAAAAATGAGTGAAGGCACCCATTAAATAGGTTGTGATTTTATAAACAATTAGGAATTGGTTCCACTGGATTTGGAGTTCAAAATAATATTCTAGATCTTTTCAAAGTTGACAAATATGAAGAATAGACTATTTAATGGGTCGAACAGAAACTAGTAATAGGAAAAAAATTCACTATGTTCTAATAATTAGAGAATGATTTATAAACATCTAGGAATTTGAGTCAACTCATTTGGAGCTCAAATGACTATGCCAGGAGTTTCCAAAGACTGACTTCATATGCAAGAAAAAATGTTTGTTAAATGTCAGTACAAGAAATTCACATGGAAAATTGTGCATCTGACTCTAATGGATAGATCATGATTTTAGGAGCATGTAGGAATTTGAATTACTATATTTAAAATTGAAATGAATATTCTATAATTGATTTATGCTTCTAGATAAAAGAATAAGAAAAGGCCGTCAACCTAATGGGCCTTAGCAATCGGATCTGGTGAGCAAAGGCGCACATTGGGTGTAGCTTAGCGGCAAAACACACTTGGCCTGGCCTAGTCGCTCAGCCACGCGCTGGAGGGCGATGACATCGGAGGTGCCTCGTAGCAAATACACTTCCTCGAGGGAAAACCATACCACGACCAGAGCACGTCCGACTCGAACGTGAGGAGACACTGATAAATTGGGCCTGCCTGTTGGGTTTGTCTAACTCCTCGAGCCCAATGGCAGAGGCGAGGCGGGCGACGCTCATGCCGGCGATCTAGACCACCTTCAGAGACGTGCGACACACTGTCGTGCTCAGGGGATCATGTCACATCGGATGGTGTTCGAGGGAGTCATCGGAGATGACGACATCTACGATGGCGAGGCCAGCTGAACGGCGGTGAATGCAATGATAAAATTGACGACTTGGGCACAGACACCTATGCAAAACGATCGTGTGAGTTTTGCATAGTCGAGGGGAGTCTAGAGAAGAATAAATGAGGAAGAATGGCGGCCTATACCGCCGGAGTTGATGGTGATCCGAGGCGATGATGCTGAGCTTGAACTCAAGTCCCTGGTGAACGCGCGAGGAGGATTTTTTTGCCTCAACACTATTGGGAAGGAGTAGGGGCAACAGAGAAGCTCGGAAGGGGTTGGGGGTGCCTTATATAGCCAATTCGTTGGTGCATGCTACTTGTGAGCTGCGTTGGGATTTTCCCCGAAGAGGAAGGTTGAAGCAATATAGTAGCAGATAGTATTTCCCTCAGTAGCCAAGGTTACTGAATCAATAGGAGATTCATGCAAACAACTTTTGACAATACCTACACACAGGAGCAAATACTTGCACCCAACGCGGACAAGAGGGTTGTAAATTCCCTTGTACTCGTTAATTGCAAGGATCAAATATGGTAATAGGTGATAGATAAATTGTAAAGTAAAATAAAAGAAATAAATTGCAGCAAGGTATTTTTGGTTTTTGTAATATGATTAAAATAGACCGGGGGGCCATAATTTTCACTAGAGGCCTCTTTCTAATAAAAATAGCATACAATGAGTAGACAAATTACTGTTGGGCAATTGATAGAAAACACATAGTTATGACGTTTATTCATGGCATGATCATGTATATAGGCATTATGTTCATGACAAGTAGACAGACTCCTGCTTGCATCTACTACTATTACTCCACCAATTGACTGCTATCCAGCATGCATCTATGACATTAAGTTCATGACAAACAGAGTAATGCTTTAAGCAAGATGACATAATGTAGACATGATAAAACCAAGTAATATGATTGAACCCCGTCATTTTCTTCTTAATAGGAACAATACAATACGTGTCTCACTACCTCTCTGTCACGAGGTGAGGACACCGCAAAAATGAGCATACTACTATGCACCACTTCCACTAAAAATAAATCAATCTAGTTGGCCAAATCAAATGGATAGATCGGAATTCATTACATAGCTATAACATTCACACATAAGAAAGTTCAGAAAAGATCCAATTACTTTTAATGAATAATCCAATCACAAACCCACAATTCATCGGATCCCAACAAACACATCACAAAATAAGATTACATCGAATAGAACTCTGAGGAGAACATTGTATTGAAGATCAAAGAGAGAGAGAGAAGAAGCCATCTAGCTAATCACTATGGACCCGTAGGTCTATGGTAAACAAGTCACACATCATTGAAGGTGCATCAAGGTTGACGTAGAAGCCCTCTATCATCGATTCCCCCTCCGGCAGAGTACCATTTTATCGTGGAAGTGCAGAAGCTTGCGGTGGCGGAATAATTGTTTCGGGTCTTAATCTGGTGGTTTTGGGATGAGGTGAAATTAGGTCAAATGGATCTATGTGGGGCCTAGAAGCTCAGGTGGTGCCTGGGGCGCATCGTTTGAGCTTGTGGCTCTCCCATAAGTCTTCTGGCCTCCTCCCGAAACTTCTAGGGTCCCTTCGGGTCCAAAAAAATCGCCGTAACATTTTATCGTGTTTGGACTTCGTTTGGTACTGTTTTTCTGAGAAACAATAAAATAGGCAAAACACGAACTGGCACTAGGCATTGAGTCAATCGGTTAGTTCCCAAAAATGATATAAAGTTGCATAAAGCATACAAGTTTGATAATATAATAACATAAAAAATAAAAGAATTATATTTACTTTGAGACGTATCAGTGCACCGTGGGCTTGGTCCACGGTGACTTTGCTCGGGCATTGGAGGGCTCGTGGGGATGGACAAAAGTGAGGGGGAGGTGAGGTGAGCCACGGGGACGGATTTGAATGAGAGAGAAGCGACCTGCGGGTGTCCACACATCGGGGTTCGATCTCGGTCAAATCGATGCTCTGGAGCACAACAGTGGCAGTCTCGAAAAGCTGTCAAGCACTGCAGGGATTGAGAGGGAGAGAGAGCATGTCTAGCATACTCCTGGGGGAGGCGTGCACCATTGGAGGGTCTTGGAGCGACAACTGTGCTCATGCACGGCTGTTGTCGAGGCTGGTGGCATTGCCATGGTGCTCGGGTGACTATGGCCTACTGGAGCAGACAGAGGGCATGGGTGATCGACGGGAGAGGAGAGGGGTTCCTTCTGGTGTCAGTAGACAAGGAGCAGAAGCTTTGCCTAAAGGGTTTTGGGTACAGGAAGAAAACAGTGCACTAATTGCCATTTTATGCTTGGCTGCTGGTGCTTCAATTCGATGAACTAGGGAGGGAGAAGTTGTCCTAGAGGTTGCCATAATAGTTTTGAGTGACCGGGGTCGACTGGGAGTAGTTGGATGGCAATGTAATGGCTACGGATGAGATAAAGACAAGAATTTGCCTGATGTCCATAAGTTAGGCAGGGGTGCTAGAAGTTTGTTGTGTCAAATTGACTACTGAAACTTGTACTGGATGATGTCCAACGGATGGGAAGGCTATAGTAAAAGTTTGAAGCAAAACAAAAAACTTTACTTCACAAACTTTTCAAAACAAGATTTTGCATGAAGTAGAAAGATGGATGATCTTCATGTGAAATGGACGATTTGGTAGCTCAAACTTGGCAGGATGGATATTTGACAGCATTTACATCTCCAGGAATTATTTGGGAATTTATAGAGAAAGTTCCCTATGTAAAGTTTCAAACCCTAGAAATGGACAGAACTAAATTTCTGTAGATCTAAAGAGATTTTAGTCATGACCATGTGAAAGAACATGCGGTGCCCCCATGTTTGGTTTTGGTAATCGATGACCATCTCTATGGACTAATGGTTGCCTTGAGTTATATTTGAAGGGTTTGTCCATAGGATTTTCTTAGAGTCCATTTGTTGGTTTCAAGGGGAGTTTGTGATGACCAAGGTGCTATTAAGGAATTATCCAAAGATTGGTCTTACATCATCCAAATGAATAGAGTTGGAAAGATTCAAGGTTGATCAAGAGTAAGTACAGAGAGTGTTTCAAGTTGATCAACACACAAAGCGTAGAAGATGTACCGAGAGGGATCAAGCGATCCCATGGTATGGTAAGCATTATCAATTATGCTTTGTGTACTAACCCATGGTCTTTATGAGAGTTCTATGTGGGGTTAGGTTATCTTCCATGGGATTGTGTCAAGAGGAAGATCACATACAACCCATGGAGGATGACATCAAATCAAGGTTGTGTTGTGCAAGTTCAAGTGGAGCATCATGAAGAAATCATGCTTGTAGCTTGCCGTCCATTATGGTATCAATGGACTTGTGAAGATGTGCCAAAGAGTGGCTCACCCATAGTGGAGTATGGGGGAGCAATCAACTAGTCTTCATCGAGCAAATGCAATCAAGAAAGGTGGTCCAACTTGAGGGAGTCAAGATCGTCATCATCTAGCTCAAGTGGACTTCGTGCAACGCAAAGGTTTGCCCTTGATAGGTTTTATATTTTACCGGACTCATGGTGATAGTTTGGAGACCGGGTTATAGGATCAATAGTCGTACTATCAAGGGGGGCTCTCAAGTGAGTAGCTTGATCGTATCGTTCGTCGAGAGCTCAAACCATTGCATCCTTGCATCATGTTTCTTGGTTCTTATTTGATTCTCTTTGTGAGTCTTAGAGCTTATGGTCATCTTGATGACAAGCTTGAGTTCATCGAAAACGGAGTTTGCATGTGTCTTCTATGATGTTTTCGGTGTTGGAGGTTTTACCGGTCATATCTGAGAAAGGGTTCTCACCATGTTCTTTTGGGACTTTTCTCATTTGATTATTATTGGTATTTCTATCAAGATTGTGTTAGCCCTTGTCGCTAGCTTTCCAACAAACTTGGTTTCGTCGAATTCGGAGTCCGTTTGCAGAAGTTGTGGTAGTTTTTGTGTTCTAAAAAGGCTGCAGCGGTACTACCATGGGTAGGAGCGGAAGTAATTTTTTACTACTGCTCTTGGGAGCGGTACTACCGCTTGGAGTAGTACTACCGTGGCTACTTCCGTGTCTACTTCCGCTCGGGACCAAAAACTCGTCACAAGTCCAGCGATGGTAGGCACGGATGTAATTTTTTAGTACCGCTCGCAAGCAGTAGTACCGCTACCCTTAGCAGTAGTACCGCTACCCCTAGCGGTAGTACCGTGAGGTCAAGCGGTACTACCGCTCCGACGGTTCTTCTGGCCTTTTTGCCTCCTCGCTGTTGTGTTTCGAAGGGGTACTACCGCCCTAGCGGTAGTACCGCTCCTTGGAGCGGTAGTACCGCTCTGTGCGGGCTGTGAGCATAATGGTTGGATTTTTTCCCACCTATAAAAGGGGGTCTTCTTCTCCATTGAACCTTATCCTTTGAGCTCGTGTTCTTCCCCCATTGTTGACCTTCTTCGAGCTTGCTAACTCTCAATCCCTCCTATGATTCTTGCTAGTTCTTGAGGGAAAAGAGAGAGGAGATCTAGATCCACATTTCCACCAATCACTTTCTCCTCTAAGTGAGGGGAACCCCTTGGATCTAGATCTTGGAGTTCTTCGTGTTCTTCTTTTGTTCTTCCTCTCATTTTCCTCCCTAACATTAGTTGCTTTGGTGGGATTTGGGAGAGAAGGACTTGGGCACTCCGTGTGCCCTTGCCATTGCATTGGTGCATCGGTTTGAGTTCTCCACGTGATACATGGAAGTTACAAGTTATGAAGCTTATTACTCTTGGGTGCTTGTGTAGGATCTTGAGAAGAGGTGTCTAGAGGGGGAGTGATTAGACACTAAGTACCAAAGTTGCAGTTTTTAACCCTTTTAAGTTTAAGTGGAGTTTAGGCACAAGTTTAACATTCACAATACATAACAAGCAAGCATGCAAACAGTATATGAGTAGCGGAAAGTAAAGCATGCAACTTGCAAGAATGTAAAGGGAAGGGTTTTGGAGGATTCAAACGCAATTGGAGACACGGATGTTTTTGGCGTGGTTCCGATAGGTGGTGCTATCGTACATCCACGTTGATGGAGACTTCAACCCACGAAGGGTAACGGTTGCGCGAGTCCATGGAGGGCTCCACCCACGAAGGGTCCACGAAGAAGCAACCTTGTCTATCCCACCATGGCCGTCGCCCACGAAGGACTTGCCTCACTAGCGGTAGATCTTCATGAAGTAGGCAATCTCCTTGCCCTTACAAACTCCTTGGTTCAACTCCACAATCTTGTCGGAGGCTCCCAAGTGACACCTGGCCAACCTAGGAGACACCACTCTCCAAGAAGTAACAAATGGTGCGTTGATGATGAACTCCTTGCTCTTGTGCTTCAAATGATAGTCTCCCCAACACTCAACTCTCTCTCATAGGATTTGGATCTAGTGGAAAGAATATTTCAGTGGAAAGCAACTTGGGGAAGGCTAGAGATCAAGATTCATATGGTAGGAATGGAATATCTTGGCCTCAACACATGAGTAGGTAGTTCTCTCTCAGAAATGGTAAGTTGGAAGTGTAGGTTTGTTTTGATGGCTCTCTCCACGAATGAAGAGGAGGTGGAGGGGTATATATAGCCTCCACACAAAATCTAACCTTTACACACAATTTACCAAACTCGGTGGGACCAAATCAACAAACTCGGTCAGATCGATTTAGTAAACCTAGTGACCGTTAGGGTTTTCGGTGGGACCGAAATGCAACTCGGTAGGACCGATATGGTTAGGGTTAGGGCATAACATAATCTCGGTGAGACCGATTACACAAACTCGGTGAGACCGATTTTGGTAATTAGCTAACCAGAGAGTTGGTCAGGCAAACTCGGTGGGACCGATTACTCAAACTCGGTAGGACCGATTTTGGTAATAAGTTAACCAAAGAGTTTGCATTGTAATCTCGGTAGTACCGATTGCTCAAACTCGGTGAGACCGATTTTGATAATGGACATACACAGAGAGATTACAATCCCATCTCGGTGAGACCGAGATCCCTATCGGTGATACCGATTTGTCTAGGGTTTGTGGCAGTGGCTAAGACATCTGAACACGGTGGCGCCGTATAGAAATAATTGGTGTGACGGATTTTGGCTTTAGGTTTAGGTCATATGAGGATGTGAGAAAGTATTTGAGGGTATTTGGAGCATATCACTAAGCACTTGAAGCAAGAGGCTCATTAAGCAACACCTCATCCCTCCTTGATAGTATTGGCTTTTCCTATAGACTCAATGTGATCTTGGATCACTAAAATATAAAATGAAGAGTCTTGAGCTTGAAGCTTTAGCCAATCCTTTGTCCTTAGCATCTTAAAGGAGTTCCCACATCCTTTAGTCCATGCCACTCCAATGTTGAACTTGTCTGAAATATACTAGATAAAAGTGTTAGTCCAACAAGAGATATGTTGACATTAATTACCAAAACCACCTAGGGAGAACTTGTGCTTTCAATCTCCCCCTTTTTGGTAATTGATGACAACATACATCAAAGCTTTAGATAAAGGTATAAAGAATAGCAAGTAAAGCTTTGGAAAGACATGTAACAAGCATAGGCTCCCCTACATGTATGCAATCATGTGAATATGAAATATAGAAGCATGTGAGAGCATAACCATGATAGAGCAGGCAATGTGTTACATGCATCTTGGCCATATGCATCAAAGCAAAAAGTATTAAAGGAAATACTTCATGCCCATGAGTCCTTCTTGCAAACAGTATGTACATCAACAAGAATTCCTCATACACATGATTGTGATGCATATACTTACCTTGTAGTCTTGAGTTGGCTTAGGATGGAATGAACCTGTGTAAACAAGGTTAGATAACACAGATACATCTACTAGCCAGAGCAAACAGAAGAAACCACAAGAATACCAAGACTGGGATGACATGTAAAGAGTGAGTACTAAGTACCACATTGGATTAGACATGTCCCCAAGAGTAAAGATATGCAATGAATTTAAATGATTTCTTTCCCTTAGATGTCTTGCTCCCCCTGAATCTAGCATGGGATATTGGGAGAAGATAGGGAACAGAAAATCAGAGTTGAAAGATATAAATGAACAGAGCTAATGCAAACTAATGCAACTAAGCACATATGAACATGTCTTTCCCCTCAATAAGACATGTGGCATCTCTCCTCTTGAACACCAAGCATCTGGGATCCTTGAGAAATACTTTCTACTTGAGTATTCTCTCCCCCGAAGATCTCTTTCTCCCCCTGAGGAGGTGATATATTTTCTGATGTGATCTCTCTCTAAATGATAAGCTTTGATGTGATCTCTCTCTCCCCCTTTGACATCAATTTCCAAGAAGGGTCTTCTGGAATATGTCGTGAATGGGTTTGGTCCTTGAGTCACAACACAAAGCAATGATAAAAATGTGATGCTTGTAGAGGACAAGATTCATTGAGTGGAGCTGGATCAGAAGAAACACAGAATAAGTGGCAAACTGTTTTTCCTGTTGTGAAGTCAGTGGCACCGAGAGGTATGCTTCGGTTGTACCGAAAGGATTCGGTTGGACCAAAAATAACAAATCGGTGTAACCGAGTTCATCACAGAGAAAACACTTGTCACCTCAGCTCACTAGACTAATAAAATCTCACAAAGATTTGCAAGGAATTTACTGAATGATATGCAATGAATTGGATGCAGAAAATGCAGAGCAAATAGAAAGAAATCTAGATGAAGTTTTTTTTGAAAGGGGAAACACATATGCATGAGACAAATGCAAAAACACAGAGAAGAACACAAGAGAACTTCATCTAGAGATGGTCGGCGACAAAGTCACCTATGTTAGAGTATATTGACTTAGGAGTCAAGTGAGATCACTTGATCATAGGTCATACTCATCGTTTAAGCTCAAAATGGGGTTGCCATTTTTAGTTTAAGCATCTTGATGTATTCACATCTTGTCGAGTTGCTTTAGCTCATGGCTTGGAGTAAAGCTTCTCTAAGATGGAATAACATACCTTGGTTGGTGGTGATGTCCATGTAGTTGAACTTGTGTGGCTTGCTCAAGGTTGATGTTGCTCATCAAGAGTTGGGAGCACCACTTGGAATTTGAGTCCATCTACCTACATGGGTTAGTTCTTGCAAGGAAGAGCACTTGTGTATCCAAAAATGACAATCATGAAGCTCAACATAGAATTTGTCAAAGGATATGTTTGAATGGTTTCGTGCTTCCTTGGCTTCAACCACCTTTGTGTAGAGACTTGGTGATGTAGAGATTGCTCAAGATATGAGTAGGTTACAACCTCATGAAATTAGATTCATCCAAGTACCTACATGGGTTAGATAATATGCAAGATACAAATATATCCAAGACACAAGATTTTCATCATAAGAGAGATATCAAGGATTAGTCATAAGCTCATGTCTTGCATGTATCCAATGGAGTTTCTACTCCAAGTTTGAAGCATCAATGATGTTCAATTCTCCTCTTAACCCGCAAAACACTTTATCATCAAGAGGTTTAGTGAATATATCCGCTAATTGCTTTTCGGTGCGAACATGCTTAAGATCAATGTCACCCTTAGCAACATGATCTCGAATGAAATGATGACGAACTTCAATATGCTTAGTTCGAGAATGTTGCACAGGATTATGACCAATTTTTATAGCACTTTCATTGTCACAAAGCAATGGAACATGTTTCACATATATCCCATAATCTTTAAGAGTTTGGGTCATCCAAAGTAATTGAGCACAACATGAACCAGCGGCAATGTATTCCGCTTCGACGGTGGATAAGGATACCGAGTTTTGTTTCTTGGAGGACCAAGACACAAGAGATCTACCAAGAAATTGACAAGTACCCGAAGTGGACTTTCTATCAACCTTGTCTCCGGCATAGTCCGAGTCGGAGTAGCCAACAAGATCGAAAGAGGCCCTCTTAGGATACCAAATGCCAAAATTTGGTGTATGAATTAAGTATCTCACTATCCTTTTCACGGCCTTAAGATGACATTCTTTAGGAGCAGCTTGATATCGTGCACACATGCACACACTTAGCATAATATCGGGACGTGAAGCACATAGATATAACAATGAACCAATCATAGAGCAATAAACCTTTTGATCAACCGGTTCACCATCTTTGGTTAAGTCAAGATGTCCGCTAGTAGGCATGGGTGTAGTCATACCTTTGCATTCTTGCATATTGAACTTCTTGAATAAGTCCTTGGTGTACTTCGTTTGAGAAACAAAAGTACCTTCCTTAGTTTGATTGATTTGCAACCCAAGAAAGAATTTGAGTTCACTCATCATAGACATCTCAAACTTCTCCGACATTAGCTTTCCAAACTTTTCACTAAAATGATGGTTAGTTGAACCAAATATAATATCATCAACATAGATTTGGCACACAAATAGTTCTCCATTAACCCTTTTAGTAAAAAGAGTAGAATCAATTTTCCCAATTTCAAAGCCTTTTTCAATAAGGAACTTGGTCAAGCATTTTTACCACGTTTAGGAGCTTGTTTAAGACCATAAAGGGCTTTGTGAAGTTTGTAAACATGATTGGGTTTCTTAGGATTGACAAAGCCGGGAGGTTGCTTAACATAAACTGCCTCCTCTATTTCACCATTTAGAAAAGCACTTTTAATGTCCATTTGGTACAAGGTGATATCATGATGATTAGCATAGGCAAGTAAGATGCGAATGGACTCAAGTCTAGGAACGGGAGCATAAGTCTCACCATAGTCCATACCTTCGACTTGTGTGTAGCCTTGGGCGACGAGACGTGCTGTGTTGCGAACTACTTGTCCATCTTCATCTTGCTTGTTGCGAAACACCCATTTGGTACCGATGATGTTATGGTTGTTGTCGGGCTTCTCAACCAATGTCCAAACTTGGTTCCTCTCAAAGTTGTGTAGCTCTTCATGCATAGCATTTATCCAATCCGGATCTTCCAATGCTTCTTCGACCTTCATAGGTTCAATGCTAGAGATGAAAGAATAGTTTTCACAAAAGTTAGCTAAATGAGTTTTAGAGCGAGTGATTCTCCCGGTTTGAATATCATTGTAGATTTGCTCGACATGATGGTCTTTAGCAATTCTTGCTCGAACTCGCGAAAGCTTTTGCTTGGATCTTGGTTAAACTTCTTCTTCATCATGTTCTTCTTCTTGGCCTTCTTCATTGTTGGTGTTGTCGTTCTCTTGTCGTGGTGGAGAAGGAGGTTGTTGACGTTCCTCTTGATGCACTTCCTCGTTTTCTTCATCTTGGTGTGTCCCACTTGTGGATGCTTCCGTATCAACTCTTGGTTCACCTTGTCGTGAAGTAGAAGCTTCCACTTGGACGGACGAGGTACTCTCCTTCACCTCCGTTGGACGGACCTTGCCAATAGACAAGTCTTGGATTGCTTCCGAAGGATCTTTGTCTCCTACATCAATTGGCAATTGCTCTACTTGCGAGCCGTTAGATTCATCAAACTTCACATCTACCGTCTCTTCAACCTTTCGGGTGAAGTTGTTGTAGACACGATAAGTGTGAGAGTTTGAGCCATAACCTAGTAGGAAACCTTCATGAGACTTAGGAGCAAATTTAGAACGATGATGCTTATCAAGAATGTAGCACTTTGAGCCGAATACTCGAAAGTATCCAACTGGGGTTTGTTACCGGTGAGGAGCTCATATGCCGTCTTGCCGAGTAGCTTGTGAAGATACAAGCGATTTGTTGCATGACAAGCTGTCTCAACCGCTTCTGCCCAAAAGTGCTTCGATGTCTTGTACTCATCAAGCATCGTTCTCGCCATTTCGATGAGCGTCCGGTTCTTCCTATCAACAACTCCATTTTGTTGAGGTGTGTACGTAGCCGAGAACTCGTGTGAAATCCCTTCTTCGTCAAGAAAGGTGTCCACATTTGCGTTCTTGAACTCCGTTCCGTTGTCGCTGCGAACCTTCTTGATCTTCACTTCAAATTGATTTTGGGCCTTCCTAGCGAAGTTTTTGAAGATTTTTTGGACCTGCGATTTATCATCGAGAAAGAACACCCACATAAATCTTGAAAAATCATCAACTATAACTAGACCAAAAGAATTTCCACCGAGACTCTTGTAAGAGTTGGGACCAAAGAGATCCATGTGAAGTAGCTCGAGTGGCCTCTTTATGGTCATGATGTCCTTCACGGGATGCCTTCCTCCAACCTGTTTACCTGCTTGACCAACACTGCAAAGTCTATCCTTATCAAATATGACATCGTTAACACCAAGGATATGATTCCCTTTAATGAGCTTGTCAAGGTTTCGCATACCAACATGACCTAGTCATCTATGCCATAACCAACCTTTTGAGGATTTAGCAATGAAGCAAGTTTTAGGTTGAGCCTTTTTAGTGAAATAAACAATGTATAGATCACCTCTACGCACACCGGTAAAGACCATTTTATGATTATCTCTACGAAACACTTGGCAATCTACTTCAGTAAATAGGACATTGAAACCGAAATTAGCAAGTCTAGATACTGAAAGTAAGTTGTAGCCAAGAGATTCAACGAGCATGACATTTTGTATGGAGCTATCATGTGATATGGCCACCTTACCGAGACCAACCACCTTACCCTTTGAGTTGTCACCGAAAGTGACATACTTTCGAGGACCATCGTTCTCAGCAAGCTCATGAAACATGTCTTTATCTCCGGTCATGTGATCGGTACATCCACTATCAAGAACCCATTCCTTTCCTCCTGACATATATCCCAAAAGATTTGCCATAAGACCAAAATGTCTCATTGCATCATCAAGATCGAAGTCACTATCATCATCCTCACCATAGTATCCATGTTCAACATCATCATGTGGTGGATCAAATCCTAGAGAGGGTGATTCGTTAGAGTGAGTTTGACAATGATCTTGTCTATGAATTTTTATAGCTTCGGAAATAATATCACTAATAATTCCAACATCTCCTTTGGCACGGATAAGGTTTGTAAGTTCAAATAGACGATCACCAAACATAGGATCACTAGTATTCATCTTACTCAAAGCAATAGACTTATGGAGAATTTCATCTAGATTTTTCAAGGAATAATTTGGAAATCGTTCCTCAAGAAATTTCCATATAGTGTAGGCACACTCAAGAGTAGGCAAACATCCAATCAAGTTTCTAGGCAATCCTCTAATAATAAGTTCGGCAGTTCTAAGATTCCTAACCATGTCAATTGACTCATCAAGAGTAGGATGCATAGGATCAACATGAGGTGCACAAGGGCTAACAATATACTTGTTCAAATGATATTGATTGAAAATTACAAGCATCTCATTTTTCCACTCATGAAAATACTCTCCATCAAGAATAGGCACTCTATGTCTAAGACTCCCCAAAGTAGACTCATCCATCTTCCTCCAATGGTGATTAAACCAAGGCAATGGAGACCAATACTCTGATACCACTTGTAGGATCTTGAGAAGAGGTGTCTAGCGGGGGGGGGGGGGGTGATTAGACACTAAGTACCAAAGTTGCAGTTTTTAACCCTTTTAAGTTTAAGTGGAGTTTAGGCACAAGTTTAACATTCACAATACATAACAAGCAAGCATGCAAAGAGTATATGAGCAACGGAAAGTAAAGCATGCAACTTGCAAGAATGTAAAGGGAAGGGTTTTGGAGGATTCAAACACAATTGGAGACACGGATGTTTTTGGCGTGGTTCCGATAGGTGGTGCTATCGTACATCCACGTTGATGGAGACTTCAACCCACTAAGGGTAACGGTTGCGCGAGTCCACGGAGGGCTCCACCCATGAAGGGTCCACGAAGAAGTAACCTTGTCTATCCCACCATGGCCGTCGCCCACGAAGGACTTGCCTCACTAGTGGTAGATCTTCACGAAGTAGGTGATCTCCTTGCCCTTACAAACTCCTTGGTTCAACTCCACAATCTTGTCGGAGGCTCCCAAGTGACACCTAGCCAATCTAGGAGACACCACTCTCCAAGAAGTAACAAATGGTGCATTGATTATGAACTCCTTGCTCTTGTGCTTCAAATGATAGTCTCCCCAACACTCAACTCTCTCTCATAGGATTTGGATCTGGTGGAAAGAAGATTTGAGTGGAAAGCAACTTGGGGAAGGCTAGAGATCAAGATTCATATGGTAGGTGTAAGTGCATCTAGTGCCACCCCTAGTTGGTTTTGGAGTATTGACGACAAAGTTGGTTGAGGGACTAATGCGTTTGTGAGAATTGCAGGATAACACAGGTAGTGTCCCTCATTGATTCGGTTTACCTACCGGAGATGACCCCTAAAAATGTATGAAGACATTGAAGACAATGGTGGTGTGTGAAGATATTCATACTGAAGTCTATGACATGAGAAGACATTGAGTGAAGAATATGGAGCGCGAAGACTGTGTGGTTTCGTTGTTTCCTTTTCTTCTTTGTTGAGTCATAGGAACCACCGTACTGTTAAGTGGGGTCCAAGTGAACTAAGTCAGAGTGATTGAAGTGATGCTCAACCCAAATCCTATGTCTTCGAGCGAAGACAATGAGAGCAAATCTTATCCAGAGTTGGATGAGTCAACTTTGCTTGTAGCCCAAGTAAAGTTGCCGTGTGTGTTTGAAATCTGACCGTTGGAACACGTGTTAGTTCCTTAGTGACCCAGGGTCATTTCGGACAAATCAGGTCGGGTTGCCTAGTGGCTATAAATAGCCCACCCCCTACACCATAAATTGGTGGCTGCTCAGAGTTAGTATACGGCTGTCGTTTGAGAGCAACCCACCTTGAAGCATTTGAGAGAGAGAAATCCTTGCGAGGACAAAGCCTAAACACCCAGAGCCAAAGAGTGTTAGGCATCACCGAAGTCTTTCTGTCTGTGTGACCTGAAGACTTATTACACTTGAGGACTGTGTATCCTCCAGCCGGTTAGGCGTCGCGTTCTGAGCATCCAAGAGTCATTGTGGATTGCCGGGTGAACAAAGTCTGTGAAGGTTTGGAAGTCTACCTTGAAGACTTACCAGAGTGATTGGGTGGGGACTAATTGTCCTTAGCTCAAGGGGAATAAGGTGAAGACACGGTCTTCTGAGTTGAATCTCAGCCTCCCTAACCATACGTACAGTTGTCACAGCAACTGGAACTGGTCCGACAAATCCAGTGTCTTCAACAAGCAACTAGTTCTATCTCTTCCCTCCTTTACTTTGAGTTTGTCTTCGTGAAGTCATTGCTTATCGTCTTATCTGATTGACTTCATTGCTTGACTACTATTGTTGATTGGCTTCATACTATCTTCCATCCTGATCCTACTACCTAGCTGCTATTAATCTTCGAACGTTAATGCTATTGCATATTTGATTATGGCTTGCTTGTTGTAGTTTATCTTCCGCTGCATATCAATTAGGTTGTTTCTATTGTTTGTCTTCGAAACTTCCATGTTTTGAAGACTTTCATAAAAATCGCCTATTCACCCCCCCTCTAGTCGATAACTAGCACTTTCAATTGGTATCAGAGCAAGGTACTCCCTTGTTCTGTGTGATTCGGTTTAACCACCTGGAGTTTAGCTATGTCGACTGCAGGGATAATCAAAGTCTCCGCTGCTTGCCCCGTGTTCGATGGAACAGAATATCCCTACTGGAAGAATAAGATGCGCATGCATCTTGAAGCCATTGATGTCGACCTCTGGTATGTTGTCAAGAATGGCGTTCCCAAAACTGGTGAAGGTGTCACCCCTACTGATGTCAAGAAGTTCATTCAACTGGACTTGACTACAAAGAACATCATCTGTGGTCATCTGACCAAAGGACAGTATGGCCGTGTGAGTGCTCTGGAAACGTCAAAGCTAGTCTGGGACTGGCTGTCCAAGGTCAATGAAGGTGTCTCTACACAGAGAGACCAGAGGATCAGTGTTCTTCGCAACCTCTTCAATCGCTTCAAGAGAAACGACAATGAAAATGTCCAGCTCACGTTTGATCGCCTCACCGACATCACAAATGAGCTTCAGGCTCTCGGCGCCACTGAGATCACCAAGCATGAAATTGTCAAGACACTGCTGAGATCACTTGACACCTCCTTTGACACCCTTGACCTCATGATACAAGAACGTCCTGACTTCAAGACACTCGATCCGTCTGATATACTTGAGAGGCTCAACACACATGAGTTCCAGCTTTCTGAGAAAAGAGATATCTATGGCCCCAACTATGGCCGAACTCGTGCTTTGAAGGCAAAAGTTGTTTCCTCATCTGAAGAAGAAGAATCTGACTGCGGTTCTGACGATCCTGAAGACATTGGAAGGGAGCTTGCTATGCTTGTGAAGAAGTTCCAGAAATTCACCAAGAAGAAGGGCTTCAGAAAGTCTTCACGATCCAGTTCAAGAAATGATGAAGCTTCCACTCAAGACAACAAGAAGAGAACATGTCACTAGTGTAAGAAGCCTGGGCACTACATCTCTGCGTGTCCTCAGTGGGACAACGAGAAGAAGAAGAAGAGCAAGGAATATGACTCCGATGACAAGAAGAAGAAGAAATCTTCAAAGTCTTCTTACAAGTCCTCATCAAGGTCTTCATCTCACAAGAAGAGCTCATCTGGCAAGGCTTGTGCTTTTGTTGGCAAGGAAATGGATTCAGAGGAGGAGTCTGCTTCTGAGGAGGCAGAGGTGGAATCTGAAGCTGAGTCCGACTCTGGCGTTGCAAGTCTGGCTCTGGCCACAGCCTACGTCGCAAAGTCCATCTTCAACACTGAAGACAATGACTCCCACACCAACGCTGATGATGACAAGGACGATCTTGCTCCCACCTAGTGCTTCATGGCACGCGGTGCCAAGGTAAAATCGTGCGATGCTTACTTTCAAACATCAAGTGAAGATGACTCTGATTGTGAATCTAAACCCAGCTACAAAACACTTGCTAAAACTGCTACTGAACAACAAAGGGCTATGGAACATACTCAAAAACTGTTAGACAAAAGCGATGACCTGTTGGACGCGGAAATGACACGTTCACAATCCTTAGTTGAAGACATAAAAAATCTTCATGCTAAGTATCAAGAACTTGAAAGTCTTCATGAGACGCTCTCAATCACTTATGAAAAGCTCTCCTATGATTATCTTCAAAGGAAGCAAGAGCTTGAGAAACTGAAAGTGACTCATGAAGATCTTCAAAAGGAGAATGAGTCATTTCGTGCTCAACAGATCAGTCCCGCTCAGGATGAATTTGAACCACCATGCTTAAAATGCATTGAGCGTGATAACGCTACCTCTATTGCTGAATGTTCCACTGCTGCTACTGTTGCTTTGTCTTCAACTACCTATGTGGTAACTAACCCCTCTTCCGAGGATACCACTACTATTGCTGATGAAAATGCTAGGTTGAAGACATTGCTTGAAACAGTGATGTATAAAAGTCTGTAAGGGCATCAGACACTTTGTGATGTCCTCAAAAAGCAGATTCTGAACCGAAACCCTAGGAAAGAGGGTGTTGGGTTCGAGAGGAAAATGAATGCTGATGGTTCCTACTGGAAGCCTGAGCAGTATCCCAAAACCACATGGGTTGCTACAAAGGAACCTTCAGTGGATCCATCTACTTTATTTGGATTTACCTGTGCTAATCCTATTATCATTGATGAATCCTTTGATGCAAACTATAAACTGTTCAAAAATCAAAATGGTGAAGTGTTTGCCAGGTATATTGGTACTAACTGCAGGAATGGACCTCCTATGAAGAAGATCTGGGTTCCCAAAAGCTGCCTTGAGAATCTTCTAGCGAATGTTATCATGACACCACCAGGGAAGAAGACAAACCCCAGACCAAAGGCATCATATGGTCCAACGGCTACTTACGAACACAGGACTCACTTGAGTCACCCTAACGCCAATGTTTTGCAGGGAAATCATACTCAGACTCATGAATATGAGCGTGTGTCTTCAAATCGCTATGTTCATAGAACTAAGAACTTTTCTGCTTATTCACATGAGTATCATTCATCTCCTGCAAGGCTATTTGCTAGGGCTTCAAAGCCGAAATTCTCAGATGTTGCACTTAGACTCATTGCTTCTAAGCCACCCCTGAAAATGTGGGTGGTGAGGAAGAATTAACTCTCTTTTGCAGAAAGTGGTCTCCAGCCAGCAATCAATGGCGTCCAATATAATTGCTGGGGACCTAAAACACAAAGGGATGCATGATAAAATAACTTAACATGTATTCCACATATGAATCGCTTACCTGTCATACTGTGTGCTAACTTTCATCTATGCTGTGATAATCCAAGTGTGCATCAAATGCTTATGCTTCACAACATACATTGTGAAGCCTATCCCTCTAACTGCACTGTAGGGTACACCAAAAGCTTCAGAATGGATTATTGACAACGGATGCACTAATCATATGACTGGCGATCAAAGTCTTCTCATGGACTCAACCTTACGTCCATCCGACAAGAGTCAAATCACATTTGCTGACACTGGTAAAGGCAAAGTATTGGGTCTAGGTAGAGTTGCAATCTCAAAGGATCAACACATGGATAAAGTGATGCTTGTTGAATCCCTTGGATTCAACTTAATGTCTGTCTCAATGCTTTGTGACTTAAATATGATTGTGATATTTGGAAAATATCGTTGCCTTGTACTAATGGAATCTGACAAATCTCTAGTCTTTGAAGGGTATAGGAAAGGTGATCTATACATGGTAGATTTCTCAGCAGGTCCAAAACTTGCCATATGTCTTCTTGCTAAAGCTTCAGAATGCTGGCTCTGGCATCGAAGGCTGGGGCATGCAGGCATGAGGAACTTGCACACTCTCGTCAAGAAGAAGCATGTCATAGGCATCGAAGGTGTCAAGTTCAAGAAAGATCATCTGTGTGGTGCCTGCGAAGCTGGAAAGATGACAAGGGCCAAGCATCCTTCGAAGACCATCATGACAACATCTCAACCCTTCGAGCTGCTACACATGGACTTATTTGGACCTACCCACTACTCCACCCTCACAACTACGGCGTGTCTCTATGGCTTCGTCATTGTTGATGACTACTCAAGATACACATGGGCGCACATAATTCTCTACAAGACTGAAGTACAAGATGTCTTCAGACAATTCACCAATCGAGCAATGAACAACTATGGCGTCAAGATCAAGCATATCAGAAGTGATAACGGCACTGAATTCAAGAACACCGGCCTTGATCTTTATCTGGATACAATGGGAATCACTCATGAATTTTCTGCTCCATACACACCACAGCAAAATGGCATTGTTGAGCGCAAAAATAGAACCCTTATTGAGATGGCTCGAACAATGCTTGACGAGTACAAGACACCAAGAAAGTTCTGGCCTGAAGCCATTAATACAGCTTGTCACATCATCAACCGTGTCTACATCCATAAGCTTCTGGGCAAAACATCCTATGAGCTCCTCACTGGCAAGAAGCCAAATGTCAGCTACTTCAGAGTCTTTGGTGCTAGATGTTGGATCAAGGATCCCCATCACAAGTCAAAATTTGAACCCAAAGCTCACGAAGGCTTCATGCTTGGCTATGGAAAGGATTCGCACTCTTACAGAGTCTTCAACCTCTTCCACTACAAAATCGTTGAAATAGTGGATGTGCGATTTGATGAAACCAATGGTTCACAAAGAGAAATTCTGCCAAGTACACTTGATGAAGCTCCTTCCTGTGAATCTATCAAGTTGATGGGAACTGGTGAGATCATGCCCTCTGAAGCACAGCCTGAAGAGGAACTTATCATTTCTGCTGCAAACCAACCTGAAGACAATGCTCAGACCAAAGACAATACTTCCAATGATGACAATGATCAGCATGAGCAAGGTCTTCGTCCAGTTCATCCTCGTGTTGCAAATGAAGTACAAATTGAGAAGATAATTGACAGCATCAATGCGCCTAGTCCGCTTACTCCCTCAAGAGCAACACAGTTAGCAAACTTCTGTGGGCACTTTTCATTTGTGTCAATATCAGAACCCAAGAAAGTTGCTGAAGCTTTTATGGAACCTGAATGGATTCAAGCCATGCAAGAAGAACTTCAACAGTTCAAGCTGAATAATGTTTGGGAACTTCTCAAGCGACCTGACCCTCGCAAGCATAACATTATTGGAACAAAGTGGATATATCGAAACAAGCAAGATGAGCATGGTCAAGTCGTCAGAAACAAAGCACGTCTTGTGGCTCAAGGATATACTCAAGTTGAAGGAATTGGCTTCGATGAAACATTTGCTCCTGTTGCTAGGCTTGAAGCTATTCGCATACTGCTAGCCTATGCTAATCATCACAACATCTTGCTATATCAAATGGATGTAAAGAGTGCATTTCTCAATGGCAAGATTGAAGAAGAAGTATATGTTGCACAACCACCTGGCTTTGAAGATCCAAAACATCCTGATATGGTGTACAAACTCAACAAAGCACTGTATGGCCTCAAACAAGCTCCTCGTGCCTGGTATGATACAATCAAAGACTTCCTGAAGAGCAAAGGCTTCAAACCTGGATCCCTCGATCCCACACTCTTCACGAAGACATATGATGGTGAACTGTTTGTGTGCCAAATATATGTTGATGACATAATCTTCGGCTGCACCAACCAGAAGTACAGTGATGAGTTTGGATTTATGATGCAAGAGCAATACTAGATGTCCATGATGGGTGAGCTGAAGTTCTTCCTTGGTCTTCAAATCCGTCAACAAAGAAATGGCATCTTCATATCTTAAGAAAAATATCTCAAAGATTGCCTGAAGAAGTTCGGCATGCAAGATTGCAAAGGTTACACGACGCCAATGCCAGCCAAACATCATCTTGGTCCCGACGACAATGGTAAAGAGTTCGATCAAAAGGTATACCACTCCATGATTGGTTCTTTACTTTACCTATGTGCATCTAGGCCAGCTATTATGCTTAGTGTTTCCATGTCTGCTCGATTCCAAGCGGCACCAAAGGAATCGCATCACTTAGCAGTGAAGCGAATTCTTAGATATTTGGCTTACACCCCAACACTCGGATTATGGTATCCAAAGGGCTCAAGGTTTGATCTGGTTGGATTCTCGGATGCTGATTATGCTGGTGACAAGGTGGATCGCAAGTCTACATCAGGCACATGTCATTTTCTTGGTCGATCACTTGTCTGTTGGTCTTCAAAGAAGCAGAACTATGTATCACTCTCAACTACTGAATCTGAATACATTGCTGCTGGATCCTGTTGTGCACAGCTTCTGTGGATGAAGCAAACTCTCAAGGACTATGGCATCGATCTGAAGCAAGTCCCTCTCTTCCGCGACAACGAAAGTGCCATCAAGATTGCCAACCATCCAGTCCAGCACTCGAAGACAAAGCACATTGAAATACGTCATCACTTTCTCAGAGATCGTGTTATGAAGAAAGATATAGATATCTTGCACGTCAACACTGAAGAGCAACTGGCAGATATCTTCACAAAGCCCTTGGATGAGAAAAGGTTTTGCAAGTTATGGTGTGAGCTAAATATCTTGGAATCCTCTAATGTCCTCTAATCAGGCACACATCCTAACACTTATGCATGTTGATGACTTAGATGTGCAACACACAAAGTAATGTATATCTTCAATCAATGAAGATTTACACTCTGAGTGTGAATACATTAACATGGAATTTGACTTCGGAGCGCCACGATAATTGTGCGCCGTGTCTGGGTCTAATACTTCCTATATGGTGGGTAGCGCCACCACCAAATTTCTCTGTTTGAAGTGTTTCACTCATGGCGTTATTTTGCAAAGACTTCACATTTGGTTTGTCTTCAGTTTCTATTTATCTTCATGATTTTCTATGCTATGATGAGTTGATTGCATATATATATATATATATATATATATATATATATATACTAGCGTTCTGTCCTCTACAGCATTCACTTATAGCTATGTATTCAAGTTGAATCTTTTGAACTAAGTGAATGTGATCGGACCCTAATCTCTCTATGCTTACTATCTCAAACTCTATTTGTCCAAATCATATGCATTCTACTGAAACTGTCAAATGTCTTCTCTGCATCCTTGTCAGCAGAAGACACAGAGACAAAACATCAAGTCCTATTTAAATTGTCAATATCCGGAGAAGCCGGAACGAACATCCGACATACTTGGCGGGCGTGGGAATGTGGGACAATTCTAAGTATGTTGCATGCTTGCCATGTACCCCTCAGATGTGAACCGCCAGGGGCACCAGCGTAATTGCACTATGTCTCTCACCTACTTATAAATACTTGTCCCCTGCGGTAAAGAAATCCTTCTTCCACCTCTCCACCTCCGTCAAAACCCTAGCGCCACCGCTAGCTCGCAACGACACCGACGACGAAGCGCTTAGCTGCCGCGACTTCTCCGACGCCGTCCTCACGCCGGCCGCGGACATCGTCCTCTCCGCCGTCGCCGTAGGTGTCCTCTGTCGCCAAGTTAGGGCACGGTGGACTGAACTACTCGGTCTCCTATTCTTCCATCTAGCAGTTCGTCGTGCGGTAATTATAACTCTATTTTTACCACCTTTTTGATCTTCATAGATTCATCCTACTTACCGAAAGTGGTTTCTGCCTACTCAATGTTAGATCTATTCTATCTGCATCTCATAATGCCTAGTCTATTCACTTAGATTTCCTATCTAGTTTGATTCCTCACTTGTACTTATTCACGGATTGGTACAAATCTGGAACCAACTCACCACATATAAGTGAATGTCTTTGCATCATGAGGTCAATGTCTCCAAACTGATTTATCTTCAAAATCTTCTGAGAATGCATATGACCTCTTCCCCTTCCCTCGCATCTCTAATGCTGTCACAGGTACATGTCCGTGGGAGAATCCCTTGGTTCTCATAGTCTGCATTCGTTTGCAGAATACTTACAGCATCATATCAATTCTCCTGAAGCCAGTTCCTGCTTGACCAGCAAGCGTAAATCTCTGAAGCCTCTGAACGTATTGAAGCCATTCAGCTTGAAGTTCATGGCTGCAGAAAAATCAGTCAGGAAGGGTGGAAGACAGCGTCGTGGGGGAACTTCGAAGGATCTGCCTGAGGATCTGGCAGAAATGTATAAAACAGATCCTGAAGAAGATTACAATCAGCGCAAGACTTGAATCCAATGGATTCGATGCTATTGGGCTGAATAGTGGTACAAGTACAAGTTTGTCACCCAGGAGTACGCAGAGAAAAATGCTATCAAGAGCCCTTGGGGTGATATTCTCTATCGAGGCCTTCCCCACAAGAACAAAGCTGAAGCCATTGAGCAAGAATTCTATCCTTGCATGGTCCGTGGGCCACAGCCTGAAGAAGCCGACCCATCATCATTGCTCTGGTGTCGCGACGACAATCTCTTCAAGTGCAACTTCCAGTTTGCTATGTCTTCAGCAAAGGAAAACAAGAAGTCATGGGGATTAGACTTCAATCCTGGTCCCTCTGCTCCCGGTGAGGATGGGACACGTGAAGCTGAAGAGAATAGAATTGGCCCCTTTGCAAACCTTGATGGTCTCATCTCCTACGTCTTGGTTCATGGTGCCAGAGTGGATCATTCCAACAATGATGCTGATTCTGATGAAGCCCCTGCTCCTACTCCAAGGCCGAAGAAGCCAAAGAAGGTTAAGGCTTCATCATCAGCCGCACCTCCAAAAGCTTCTCGTGTGAAGCCATTGGCCACTGCACCTCCTGAAGCCAGTGTGCAGTCTGAAGATCAATCCCATATCTCCAAGAAGACGGAGAAGAAAAAGCAACTTGTCAGGCATACTGATCAAGCCTTGACTCCTGCCGCCATTCTGCGTGAAGAACCCATTGATCTGTCAAGTGATGAAGATCTTGCTGATGATGCTCTTGAGCAGCTGATAAAGAGCAAGGAAGAAGCAGAAATCTTCAACAACTTGCCTCTCTTTGATGTGGCCATCATCCACAATTTTATTGATGAGTGGTTCGACACCCCCAACGTCAGCTTTGAAGACTTACAACTTCCAATTGGCCTCAGCGTCTCTTTCAGTGGCGCCATTGCTTCTGAGCTGGCTCTCGCTCAGCGAATCGTTGAGCTCAAGAACAAGATTGATTATGAGAAGGCTCAATTCAAGAAGCATATGGCCAAGCTGAGTGTTCAAGACGTCAGGAACTTTAAGGTCATGATGCATGAGCTTAAAGAAGCTTTTCTGAAGAAGCGCCAAGAAGCTCAAGGCTCTCGTGAGCGCATGAAGAGTTTGGCTAATAAGTGTGTGCTTGCCTACAATGAGGCTGAGAAGCGCAATTCACTTGGCCATCCTGGCATTGACCCCAGGATGGCAGCAAAGAAAAAGAAGAAGCTTACTGCTGATCAGCCTGCGCCTTCAAGCCAAGAAGCTCCACGCATTATCTTCCCAAGTAGCATGACTGGCTCGAAGCCAAAGGCCACCACAACCACTTCAGAATAGAAGAAGATGAGGGCTGCAGAGGCAGAAGCCAGAAAGAGGAAGAATACTGAAGCCTCTGATGCCTCTCCCTCCAAGAAGAAGCGCAAGACCAAGAAGAATCGGGCTGCTCCCACAGAGCCCCTTTTTGTTGAACCCATCTCAGTGATTCATCCTGCATCTGCATCCCAAGAACTTCACATGACTGTTCATGAGCCAGCTTCCACAGAGGCTCCTGAAGCTGAAGATATTCCAGCAGCTGAACCCACCGTTGCTGAAGACATTGGTCATCATGACAATATTGAAGATGATGAAGTTCTTCCTCAGATCGAATACAATGTGGTATCATCGCCTGTTCGTACGAACAGCGAACTCATCAGCATTGGTCATCCTCTGACGCCAATTGCACAGGATGATTCATGGGCTGATCGCCCGCAAGAACAAGACTCCCCCAACACTCCCCAACAACAACAAGTCACAACATCCGTACAAGCTGAAGAGGATGAGGGCCTGCCCAGTCCATCTCCAAAAGCGTCGCCAGTACTTCAAAGGCTTCGCAAAGGACCAAGGCCTCAAGCTCCTCTTCCGAGCGTTCCAGAAGGAGAAGTGCATCATCAACCTGTTGCACGTCAAGTGTTTTCAGGTGAATGTCTCTGCATCTGAAGCACCTTATACTGAAGACAATCCGGCTGCATCAGCCGATGAAGAACGTCAAGAAGAACGTGTCTCTACCCCCCCCCATTCCTAAAGAAATAGTTCATGAAGTGAACGTGTCAATGCCTGACCCTCCAGCTCCTCAAGTGGAGGTTGAAAATCCTGAAGCTGCCACAACCAACGCAAGTGAAGCCGATGACATTGTCATGGCTGAAGCTAATGTGGAGCTTGCAACAACCAGTGTGCCTGAAGCTAATGAGGCCACTGCACCTGAAGCTAATGAGGCAACTATTCCTGAAGCACCTGTTGTGCAGCCTGAAGCCTCAGTTGCTGCCACTGCTCTTGTTCCGCCACCAAGGCCCTATACAATTGAGCAGGCATATAACCACGGAGAGCTAACAACAGTCAGATGGCCCGTTCTAGTCCCTCCGCCTAATGTCTCTGGTCCTCAATTTGACTATCATGTTGAGCATAGGCCTCAAGTCCAGAAGCCCAAGCCAAGACTGCCAAGGTTTCCTGGTACTGCCACCGCTGTCGGGTCCTTCAATGCTAATGGCTTCAAGAGCCACAACACATTCTTTGATAGCTCGAAGAACCCCTACATGAAGCCAAGAATTGCATCAGATCGGTTCTGGAGTCATCAGCAGCGAAGCTATTACTCCCGTGTTCTGTATGATCAAGGGCGCATCTTCCCTCATATGCGTCTCGACACTGAAGCCATTACTGGACTCCCTTGCTTAGAAGAAGCACTTGACTGCTTTCGTGATGCTGGGCTGCTCAGTTTTGTCACAGATAAAGAACACTGGAATGAAGAACTATTGCTTCAATTCTATGCCACACTGCACATTCGCGGCTACAACAGAGATACAAAGACTTGGGTTCTCGAGTGGATGACAGGAAACGTTCATCATGAAGCCAAAGCTATGGATATCATCGAGCTTACAGGCTTGTCCACTCCCGGAGAACTCTATGAACCTGGCTGTCAACATCATCGCAATGCCCTGGAAAGCATCTTTCATAGGCCTGAACCCAATATGAGTCAGATGCTGAGCATGATGAAGCCTTTGCCCCGTGATGCTGAATATCCAACAGAGTTCTTTGTTGAAGACCTTGAGTATCTGCCACGCACCATATATCACATCATCAGGTGGACTCTATGGCCTATCAAAGGACATTCATCAGCGGCAAAGCTTGAAGGAGCTATGAAGACTCTGGTCTTCTACATTTTCAATGGCATCAGCTTCAATGCACAAGATTTCTTCATCAGACAACTTGCTGCCTCCGGCTCTGATCTCTTTGGTCTGAAGTTTTATGCTCCATGGGTCATGCGCCTCATAAAGCGACACTCTATTGTCAACTATCAACCTTCTGCTCGCAATCATGTGATCTTTCTACCTGAGGTTGATATGTCAGTTGAAGCTATATATCCTGACCCTGCCAAGAAGCCTCTTTGTCTTCAGAATGCCGAGCACCAAAGCTTCACTCAACCCATTGAAGGTGTTCAAGCAGCTACACGAATCTATCCATTGGCTGGAAATACTCGTCTGCCTCATCGAGCACCTACTGAAGCCACTGAAAGCACCATTGCCCAAAGGCCTCGGAAGCATTCTCGCGTTCTCAATGATCGAGAACTTCTTGTGGCCCTTCATCAGAAATAGGATAAACATCACTTTTGGCTTAAGAGACAGATGCAAAGCCTCTTGGTGGATGTCAATCGCATTCGCAACCTTGCCACCAAGAATGCCTTTGTTGCTCACGAAACTTGCCGGCGATCATGGAAGAGTTTGACCCTGCTTAGTGCTGAAGCAGATCTTCAAGATGATGGCTTCAATGAAAGATTTCAGTTTGACTCCACTCCTCCGCGGAATGTTGTCTTACGAAGAACTCCATCTCCTGAAGACTCTGAATATTCTTCCTCCGTGGCAACGGTAAATGCCAGAGTGATCAATGATGAAGATGATGCTACTTCACCACCTCCTACTACTACTGCGCGCATCAACACTGCACCAAGTTCATCTGCACCACCACCCAACGACAACAACCCTGCTGCTTCACCTACTCATCAAGAAGACGAGTAGATGCTCTATGTCTTCAAACCTTTTTGGTCATTACTGACAAAAGGGGGAGAAGCGTATTAGTTGATAGTCTTCAAGCGGGTTCAAATGGGCGGTTGCGTTATATTTTGCCTCGTGCTTACAACTCTTGCATTTTGAAACATTTGGTTTTTTGAGTTGTAACACTTAAACTTGATGGTCGTCTGCTACTTATTTGCATTTCCACGTGCGATGATAACTTCCGCACTTAAATCATCCAGTAGACGTCCATTTTTCATTATGCATGTCATCATATATGCTATATCATTTCATGCATGATGAATTATCTTCATAAGTTGAAGTGGATCTCCACAAGTACAACCTGCCATGTGCATTTGCATTCCAAAAGCAAAATTATTTATATGCACATCTTCAGGGGGAGCCCTTGCTACTTATGAAGACAAATTCCTATCCTTTACAATTTCACATACTTTATCCCCGTTGAAAACTTCAACCAGTTTGTCATCAATCACCAAAAAGGGGGAGATTGTAAGTGCATCTAGTGCCACCCCTAGTTGGTTTTGGAGTATTGACGACAAAGTTGGTTGAGGGACTAATGCGTTTGTGAGAATTGCAGGATAACGCAGGTAGTGTCCCTCATTGATTCGGTTTACCTACCGGAGATGACCCCTAAAAATGTATGAAGACATTGAAGACAATGGTGGTGTGTGAAGATATTCACACTAAAGTCTATGACATGAGAAGACATTGAGTGAAGACTATGGAGCGCGAAGACTGTGTGGTTTCGTTGTTTCCTTTTCTTCGTTGTTGAGTCATAGGAACCTCCGTACTGTTAAGTGGGGTCCAAGTGAACTAAGTCAGAGTGACTGAAGTGATGCTCAACCCAAATCCTATATCTTCGAGCGAAGACAATGAGAGCAAATCTTATCCAGAGTTGGATGAGTCAGCTTTGCTTGTAGCCCAAGTAAAGTTGCCGTGTGTGTTTGAAATCTGACCGTTGGAACACGTGTCAGTTCCTTAGTGACCCAGGGTCATTTCGGACAAATCAGGTCGGGTTGCCTAGTGGCTATAAATAGCCCACCCCCTACACCATAAATTGGTGGCTGCTCAGAGTTAGTAACGGCTTTTGTCATTTGGGAGCAACCCACCTCGAAGCATTTGAGAGAGAGAAATCCTTGCGAGGACAAAGCCCAAACACCCAGAGCCAAAGAGTGTTAGGAATCACTGAAGTCTTTCTGTCTGTGTGACCTGAAGACTTATTACACTTGAGGACTGTGTATCCTCCAGCCGGTTAGGCATCGCGTTCTGAGCATCCAAGAGTCATTGTGGATTGCCGTGTGAACGAACTCTGTGAAGGTTTGGAAGTCTACCTTGAAGACTTACCAAAGTGATTGGGCTAGGACTAAGTGTCCTTAGCTCAAGGGGAATAAGGTGAAGACACGGTCTTCTGAGTTGAATCTCAGCCTCCCTAACCAGACGTACAGTTGTCACAGCAACTGGAACTGGTCCAACAAATCCTGTGTCTTCAACAAGCAACTGGTTCTATCTCTTCCCTCCTTTACTTTGAGTTTGTCTTCGTGAAGTCATTGCTTATCGTATTATCTGATTGACTTCATTTCTTGACTACTATTGTTAATTGGCTTCATACTATCTTCCATCCTGATCCTACTACCTAGCTGCTATTAATCTTCGAACGTTAATACTATTGCATATTTGATTATGGCTTGCTTGTTGTAGTTTATCTTCCGCTGCATATCAATTAGGTTGTTTCTATTGTTTGTCTTTGAAACTTCCATGTTTTGAAGAATTTCATAAAAATCGCCTATTCACCCCCCCTCTAGTCGATAACTAGCACTTTTATTAGGAATGGAATATCTTGGTCTCAACACATGAGTAGGTAGTTCTCTCTCAGAAAAGGTAAGTTGGAAGTGTAGGTTTGTTCTGATGGCTCTCTCCACGAATGAAGAGGAGGTGGAGGGGTATATATAGCCTCCACACAAAATCTAACCGTTACACACAATTTACCAAACTCGGTGGGACCGAATCAACAAACTCGGTCAGACCGATTTAGTAAACCTAGTGACCGTTAGGGTTTTCGGTGGGACCGAAATGCAACTCGGTAGGACCGATATGGTTAGGGTTAGGGCATAACGTAATCTCGGTGAGACCGATTACACAAACTCAGTGAGACCGATTTTGGTAATTAGCTAACCAGAGAGTTGGTCAAGCAAACTCGGTGGGACCGATTACTCAAACTCAGTAGGACCGATTTTGGTAATAAGTTAACCAGAGAGTTTGCCTTGTAATCTCGGTAGTACCGATTGCTCAAACTCGTGAGATTGATTTTGATAATGGACATACACAGAGAGATTACAATCCCATCTCGGTGAGACCGAGATCCCTATCGGTGATACTGATTTGTCTAGGGTTTGTGACAGTGGCTAAGACATCTGAACTCGGTGGCGCCGGATAGAAAGAATCGGTGTGACGGATTTTGGCTTTAGGTTTAGGTCATGTGAGGATGTGAGAAAGTAGTTGAGGGTATTTGGAGCATATCACTAAGCACTTGAAGCAAGAGGCTCATTAAGCAACACCTCATCCCTCCTTGATAGTATTGGCTTTTCCTATAGACTCAATGTGATCTTGGATCACTAAAATATAAAATGAAGAGTCTTGAGCTTGAAGCTTTAGCCCATCCTTTGTCCTTAGCATCTTGAAGGAGTTCCCCCATCCTTTAGTCCATGCCACTCCAATGTTGAACTTGTCTGAAATATACTAGATTAAAGTGTTAGTCCAACAAGAGATATGTTGACATTAATTACCAAAACCACCTAGGGAGCACTTGTGCTTTCAGCTTGGTGCCCTTGAGCTTGTTCCTCTTGGGTGCTTTGGCGCCCTAGACGGTTGGTGGTGTTCGGAGCTCAATCATTGTGGTGTAAAGCTCCGTGCAAGCGTCGGGGTCTCCAATTAGGTTGTGGAGATCGCCCCGAGCAATTTGACGGGTTCCGGTGACCGCCCCCAAGGGTTGCCAAAGTGTACGGGTTTGGTGACCGCCCCCAAGGGTTTCCATTTGTACGGGTTTTGTGACCGTCCTCAAGGGTCCCTTAGTGGAATCACGGCATCTTGCATTGTGCGAGGGCGTGAGGAGATTACGGTGGCCCTAGTGGCTTCTTGGGGAGCATTGTGCCTCCACACCACTCCAAACGGAGATTAGCATCCGCAAGGGTGTGAACTTCGGGATACATTGTCGTCTCCGCGTGCCTCGGTTATCTCTTACCCGAGCCCTTTACTTATGCACTTTACTTTGTGATAGCCATATTGTTCTTTGTCATATATCTTGCTATCACATAGTTGCTTACCTTGCTTAGCATAAGTTGTTGGTGCACATAAGTGAGCCTAGTTGTTGTAGGTTTTGTGCTTGACAAATTAACCGTTAGGTTTATTCTGCATTTGTTCAAGCCTAAACCGTAATTATTTTAAAATGCCTATTCACCCCCCTCTAGGCGACATCCTCGATCTTTCACCATGGGTTTAAACTCATGTATATGAAAACTATATTTCTCGTGAACTTCCCAAAATTTTCTCAAATATTTTTGAAACATAAAAATAGAATTTTCCTATTAAAGATCAGTTCTGGCCTTAAGAAAAGGCTGATAAAATAAATACTTTATACTTTTTCAAATAATATTTTTGTGGTTTTGGGATGTCCTATAACTTGTATGTTCCATAAACAACCTTGACAAGTTTTTATTCCACTGAAATCAATGACTTGTAGTTCAATCCATGACTCAAGGGTTTTGAAAACCTAAATTTGGAAAATAGATTTTGGCCAAAATATTTTGTAACATAATTACTTTTATAACCTATTCCCCTGTCATGATCACTGGTAGAAAGTTGGGCTTCAGTACTGGAGTAGAATGGTCATAGGATTTTTTTCCTAAGTCCTATAACACTTTTAACAAGCAAAAGATCCAACTCAAATTCAAACAAGAGAAAGGAACATTTCCAAATAACAAGAAAAATTCCAACTCACACACAATTAAGGGTCCAAACAACACTATTGGCTCTGAGTTATCATGAGACAAAATTTAGGGCGTTACACTGACTCAGTTGTTCACAAGTCCTGGTTCTGTTCCTAATCACACTTTGCAACAAGGAATAATCAGGTGTAAAAATAGAGTTTTCATTGGAGCTAACAACACTCTGGGCACTAAACAATTGTCTGCATTACATAATTTTGAATTGGGTGGTCACTCTGGTCATAGAGCTACATACCAGAGAGTGAAACTTTTGTTCCTTTGGCCAGGAATGAAACAATTTATTATGGACTACATCAAGCAATGCCCTACTTGCCAAATTAATAAAGTTGAGCACTGCAAGTACCCTGGGTTACTGCAACCTCTTACTGTCCCTAATTCTTTCTTGGTGCCACATCATTATGGATTTTGTGGAAGGTCTTCCCACTTCCAATAATAAGGACATGATGTTGGTAGTTGTGGACAAATTCACTAAATGCAACCATTTCATTCCTGTGAAACACCCTATTACTTTTAGCACTATTGCTAGGGCTTTTACCGACAACATCTTCGGACTGAATGGCCTCCCTTCTATGATTGTTACTGATAGAGACATGGTATTCATAAGTTGTTGGTGCACATAGGTGAGCCTAGTTGTTGTAGGTTTTGTGCTTGACAAATTAACCGTTAGGTTTATTCCGCATTTGTTCAAGCCTAAACCATAATTATTTTAAAACGCCTATTCACCCCCCCTCTAGGCGACATCCTCGATCTTTCAATTGGTATCAGAGCCTCTTCTCTCTTTATAGGGCTTAACCGCCTAGAGAGTAAGGATGTCGACTAGGGGCTTAGGATTCTGTGACACTCTTAGTTTTGATGGCACAAATTTTGATGTTTGGGTAATTCACATGCTTAATCTCTTTAGGGTCATGGACCCAAATTTAGAGCGAATTGTAGATATGTGTTTTTCTCCTCCAAAGGATCCCCAAAGATTATCTTTAGAGGATGAGAAAAACTCTTTATCTCAATGCTCGAGCTTCTAATGTGCTTTTTGATGCTTTGAGCAATGTAGTTATATTTCAACTCATGCCGTTCCGGGATGCTCATGAGTTGTGGACAAAGCTTCAAGATAAATATGGTGTGTCCAAGATTTGTAGGGATGATTGTTCTCCCTCCTCCTCCGGCCGTATAGTCTTCTCAACTTCTTCTACTTCACCTACATGTGGTTTGCCACAAGGTAATGACATGGTGAGTAGTGTTGGTCATTGCAATGATGATAGTATGCTTATTGTGGATGATTCTTCATCACTATATTGTTGCAATGCTTCATCTTTGGACTTTAACACTTCTAGCACTCCAAATGTTTCACATGCTTGTGTTGATAGTCCTTGCACATCATGTAGAAATTGCTTGACTAAATCTCATGATGATATGCTTGCTATATCTTGTTGCCATGATAAAAATGCATCTATTTCCTCGAACTGTTATGCTAACAATGTAGAGGAAACCGAACACTCCATGGAACAGGATGTGGTGTTTAATGGTGCCTCAAGGGATCCTACATCATCATCTATTGCTTTTTGTCTTATGGCTAAGGCGTCAAAGGTATCTCCTACTTTGTACCCCAATATATCTCTTGATGATGATGTTGATGCTAATGACGATGAGGATAATGATGAAGAGAATGATAATGTTGCCTCCTTAAAAACTAAGGGGGGGGGATGATTTTTAAAGCTCTTCATAAAAATAAAATTGCTCGTTCCAACTTCGTGGAAATAATGTCCATTGCCATTGATGGCAAGAAATACATTGAGGAGTTGGAATCTCATGTAGAGGAGCATGAGGACACCATTGAGAAAATGGAAGCTCATGGGCGTGATTACGCAAATGAGATCGCGAAGCTTTCTCAAGCTCTTGAACATGAACAAACCACCTCCGAATCTCTTGAGGAGACTTTTGCTCTAGAATTATCTAGAGTGAGGGAATCTCATGATAGAGCTCTTGAGGTGGCCAATGATTTCATAACTAAAAATGCTAAGCTTGAAGTTTCTCATGAAAGACTCCTTGAGGAGTTTGAGCACCTCGAAAATGGCTCAAGGGTCATCAAGGGTGAGCTCATCAAACTCACTAAGTCTCATGCCCAACTTGAAGCTTCTTATTTAAAAGAGCTTGCCATGTTGTCCTCTCCTATTGTTGTAAATGATGATGCTTGTGCTACTAACTCTATTACTTGTGAAGCATCCATATTGAAGGAGAATGTTGAGCTACGGGCTCAACTTGAGGTGCTATCTAGCAATTATGGGAAATTGGAAGAAAGTCATGAAAAGCTCTCAAGCTCTCATGATGATCTTCTAGTATCCCATAGTGTGCTAAAGATAGCTCATGAGGCCATGATTGCTAAGGTAACATCTAGTGAGCCTCATGTGGATACTAGCACTACTTGTAGTCAAAATAGTATATTGCCATGTGCTAGTCCTTGTAATTCATCAACTCACAATGTTGGTACATCTTGTGATGAATTGCTTTCCTTGCCTTGTTGCTCTAACGATGAAGCTTATACTTCCTCTAGTACTTGTGTTGAAACTAACCACGTAGAGGAAATCAAGGAGCTCAAGGCCCAAGTCACTTCTTTGAAGAAAGACTTGGAAAAGTGTCATGAAGGGAAATCCACACTCAACAATATCTTGAGTGTGCAAAAATCACCCAATGACAAAGGTGGACTTGGATTCAACTCCAATAAGAAGAAGAAGTCCAAGATGAACAAAAAGAAGGGCCAAGAACAAGTCAAGAATTCGGCCAAGATTGTTTGCATCAAGTGCAAAGTAGAAGGGCATCATGTTAGAGCTTGCCCATTGAAGAAGAAGGCCATTAGTGTCAAGCAACAAGGGAAGAGGGCACAAGTTCAATCTCATGCTCAACCTCAAGTTGAAGAAAGGCCACTTCCCAAGAAGACTCAAGCTAATGCTTCTCTTGTTGAAAAATCAAGTGAGAAGAAAGTGAAGAGTAGACGTTGCTACTTATGTCGTGAGAAAGGTCACGTCGCTTCTTCATGCACTAGTGGTAACTTATCCAACCCAATTATTATTGATGATATCTATTCTCTTGGGAAGGAGAAGGTTGGCAATGTGTTTGCCAAGTTTGTTGGTACTCAAAGTGGTGTCAAGAAAAGAACCATTTGGGTAGCCAAGCCTATTGTGACTAACCTCTTAGGACCCAACTTGGTTGGGGACCAACAAGCTCAAACTTGATCAATAGGTGCTTTTGGAGGTCATTGGAGACTTGGCTACATTATGAAGAATTAAGGGGACTTCATCTTTCTTGTTGTCTCAAGCCAAGTCAATTGGGTTGTCAAGTTTCTATCTTATATCCAATGTGCCTCCTTGCGGTAACTTGTATTTAAATTGTTTACATTGAAAGTTACTTGCCCCTTTGCATGTTTTGGTTTCATTCCTTGCATGTGTTTGTATATGTTGTGCTTCCAACTTGATTATCTTGAGCAATCAAGTTTATGTATGTTGGTTTGCACATCATGTACGTGTTGTGTCATGCGTTGAGCCTTTTGCATCTTGTTCATTTCTTAGTTGGCTCTTGTGAGAGATTAATGGAATATCCCATTATGGGGGAGTGATGTGCTTTGTGCACCTCACAATCCTATATATGTGTGTACATGAGTAATACCATCTAGTATTGATATTTCAAGATTATCTAGTCGCTATGTGGTATGTCTTCTCATGAGAAATTCAAATTCTAAATTGTCCATTAATTATCTCTTGTTGGATCGTTATTTTTTCCTCTTGTTTATCTTTAATTGGTATCACATTATGGGGGAGTAATATGCTATGTGTATATTACTAGCCTAGAAAATGTGTACATTTGAGATATTGTCACCTAGAATTGATATTGTAAATTATCGTGTTCCTAGGTGGAATGTTAGCTCTACAAGTTGCAATTTGCTTTTTGTTTGGTGTGAAGATGATGTCGGATATCCTTGCTATATACCACCGAGAATTATTCCAAATACTCCTTGTCTTTTGACAATTGGTACTCACTTATGTGTGGTAGAAATTATTGATCATCTTTACATTGGCATGTGCTTTTATTTGCTTTATCTCTTGCCTAGGATTGTGTCAACTCCCATTGTATTCCATACCACTTGTGGATCTTGTTAATTTCTTGACCTTGTCTAGTGTTTTCTAGATACAGTGAAAGTGGTGATCCCACCTTGTGCATTTTTTATTCAAATGCAAATTCTCTATAATGCACTAGTCTTGGGGGAGCTATCCTATTCTCTATAAAACACTCATCTTGTGATCCTTATCAAGTGTGTGTTTGTGGAAGGCAAGCCGTTTCTTTTTGGTACTTTGTACCATCATGAAACTTTGTAGAGGGCTTGGTTTGTTTGGAACCATTCTCTCTTTTGGGAGTTTGACATATTTCTTCTTGAGTGTATCAATGGATATCTCATTCCTTGATGTATCTTTTATGGATATCCTCCAAGTGTTGATTTATTCATTTGGTATCTTTTCTTCGCTTGGTATTTCTTTATCTTTTGGTCTCGGTTCTTGAAAGTCTTGAGCATGCATATTTACTTCTTGTAGTTTCTTTGGCATGCTTTCTTTCTTTGACCCAATAGATAGGGGGAACTCCACCAAGTCTCAAATTGGATGAGATGTGCATAAAATTCATTTCCTTCTCTATATGCACATATTTATGTGGAGTTTGTCCTATGTATATTGGTGTTTCTAACTCTTTGGTCCCAATGAGTTTGGATACCAAGTGGAGATGCATTGGATGCTCGGCTCACTCACAAGAAAGGTGTTGTCACCATGTGCTTATTGGAGTCAAGCTAGGATGATCAATGAACTACTTTGTACCTTCAATTGGTATCTACTACATCCTTCCAATGTTATCTCGGTAACAAGTATCTTCATATACTTCATGCACACATTTCTTGCATCAACCTTGTGTAGGTTGTATCATGGCATGTTATCCATTCTTTCTTGTGATACTTGTTTCCTTTCTCAAAGCATCCCAACAATGATGTCTTGTTGCTAGTTGTGATGTCTTTGATGTTCATGTAGTTGGAATTCATTTATATACAATAAGACCATATCTAGCCATGTGCTATGCTCTCAAGCAAATATCTTATTGGTATATGTATGACTTCCTTTTGGATATCTTGTTCCTTCATGTTGTAACTATTTTGGGTGTACATCCTTCTTTGTAGATATATATCATCATGATTTCATCTAGCTAGAACATTATACACTTGAGAGAAATTACATCTCTAGATGATATCCTTTCTTTCACGTCCACCTTGTCTCTCTTTTGTTATTTCTTTGGTGGCTTCGTGAAATCTTTTTCCTTGAGTGCGTGTCGTATCTCATTGCATCTTGATGCACTCTTGTGTGGTGAAGATTTTTTTTCCTCATGCTTATCTCTACAAGGCTTTTGCCATCTTAATTGGTATCCTTCGTCTTGATGAGGACTTCATCTTCTTTCTTCACCATGGGTGGTTGCAAGCTTTGTTGCTAATTCTCTTTTTAGTGAGCTTGTGAACCCATTTGCTAGTTGGGTGTGTGTGGGGAGGACATGTCATGCACCATGTATCTCATTTATCCAAGACTATGTTGATGCTTATGCTCATCCTTACATTAGTCTTCTCAAGTGCATTGCCTTGACTCACACACATCATTTTGGTTGAGCACTTTCTTAAGTTGCCTCTTTTACTTGTTGCTCAACCATGTGTTTGTTCCAAGCACTAGGCTTTGTTTCCTATATGCTCACTTGCACTTGTTGTAAGTTTCTATTGATTTTGGGGGAGCTATGATCCTATTTTGTGCACTTTGTATCCAAATACAAATATTCTTATGCGTGCACAAATCATGGGGAGCTTCTCTAGTTTCTTTAGAACACTCCTTTGCTCATATCATAATATCCTTTATTCATGTGGGTCGTAGGATCTTTGATCTAGTTGGTTCAATTGATATTCTTTGTTTGCTTGCTTCAATTGGTATCGTTTGATTGCTTGAGTGCTTGTTTCTCTCTTTGTTATGCCTTTGTGGCATATCATTCTTTTGGCAATCTTTGGGCCTCAATATAGTTTGTCTTCCTCCAAGTATTTACCGTTGGATATGTGTATTGCATTCCACTCTCAAGTTGAGAAATACACAATTTATGGAGGAACACAAGTTATATTGGCCTTCTAAGCCTTTCACTCATTTTGGCAATCGATGCCAATGGGGGAGAAGTTTCAAAGAGTTTTGTGGAGAAGTTTAGAGAGTCATCTCTTCTTGCTTTGGTTTTGTTCCTAAGCTTTTGCATCTCACGCACATACATTGTTGTTGCATGGTATGGTGATGCATAATTCCTTATATAAACTCTCTTGAAAGTGATTGTCATCAATTACCAAAATGGGGGAGATTGAAAGAACATGCGGTGCCCCCATGTTTGGTTTTGGTAATTGATGACCATCTCTATGGACTAATGGTTGCCTTGAGTTACATTTGAAGGGGTTTTCCATAGGCTTTTCTTGGAGTCCATTTGTTGGTTTCAAGGAGAGTTTGTGATGACCAAGGTGCTATTAAGGAATTATCCAAAGATTGGTCTTACATCATCCAAATGAATAGAGTTGGAAAGATTCAAGGTTGATCAAGACTAAGTACAAAGAGTGTTTCAAGTTGATCAACACACAAAGCGTAGAAGATGTACTGAGAGGGATCAAGCGATCCCATGGTATGGTAAGCATTGTCAATTATGCTTTGTGTACTAACCCATGGTCTTTGTGAGAGTTCTATGTGGGGTTAGGTTATCTTCCATGGGCTTGCGTCAGGAGGAAGATCACATACAACCCATGGAGGATGACATCAAATCAAGGTTGTGTTGTTCAAGTTCAAGTGGAGCATCACAAAGAAATCATGCTTGTAGCTTGCCATCCATTATGGTATCAATGGACTTGTGAAGATGTGCCAAAGAGTGGCTCACCCATAGTGGAGTATGGGGGAGCAATCAACTAGTCTTCATCGAGCGAATGCAATCAAGAAAGGTGGTCCAACTTGAGGGAGTCAAGATCGTCATCGTCTAGCTCAAGTGGACTTCGTGCAACGCAAAGGTTTTCCCTTGATAGGTTTTATATTTTACCGGTCTTATGGTGATAGTTTGGACACCGGGTTATAGGATCGATAGCCGTACTATCAAGGGGGCTCTCAAGTGAGTAGCTTGATCGTATCGTTCGTCGAGAGCTCAAACCATTGCATCCTTGCATCATGTTTCTTGGTTCTTGTTTGACTCTCTTTGTGAGTCTTAGATCTTATGGTCATCTTGATGACAAGCTTGAGTTCATCGAAAACGGAGTTTGCATGCATCTTCTATGATGTTTTCGGTGTTGGAGGTTTTACCGGTCTTATCTGAGGAAGGGTTCTCACCATGTTCTTTTGGGCCTTTTCTCATTTTCTTATTATTGGTATTTATATCAAGATTGTGTTAGCCCTTGTCGCTAGCTTTCCAACAAACTTGGTTTCGTCGAATTCGGAGTCCGTTTGCAGAAGTTGTGGTAGTTTTGGTGTTCTGAAAAGGCTGCAGCAGTACTACCGCGGGTAGGAGCGGAAGTAATTTTTTACTACCGCTCTTGGGAGCGGTACTACCGCTCTTGGGAGCGGTACTACCGCTTGGAGCAGTACTACCGCGACTACTTCCGTGGCTACTTCCGCTCGGGACCAAAAACTCGTCACAAGTCCAGCGGTGGTAGGCACGGATGTAATTTTTTAGTACCGCTCGCAAGCAGTAGTACCGCTACCCTTAGCAGTAGTACCGCTACCCCTAAAGGTAGTACAGTGAGGTCAAGCGGTACTACCGCTCCGACGGTTCTTCTGGCCTTTTTGCCTCCTCGCTGTTGTGTTTCGAAGGGGCGGTAGTACCGCTCCTTGGAGCGGTAGTACCGCTCTCTGCGGGCTGTGAGCATAACGGTTGGATTTTTCCCCACCTATAAAAGGGGGTATTCTTCTCCATTGAACCTTATCCTTTGAGCTTGTGTTCTTCCCCCATTGTTGACCTTCTTCGAGCTTGCTAACTCTCAATCCCTCCTATGTTTCTTGCTAGTTCTTGAGGGAAAAGAGAGAGGAGATCTAGATCCACATTTCCACCAATCACTTTCTCCTCTAAGTGAGGGGAACCCCTTGGATCTAGATCTTGGAGTTCTTCGTGTTCTTATTCCGTTCTTCCTCTCATTTTCCTCCCTAGCATTAGTTGCTTTGGTGGGATTTGGGAGAGAAGGACTTGGGCACTCCGTGTGCCCTTGCCATTGCATTGGTGCTTCGGTTTGAGTTCTCCACGTGATACGTGGAAGTTACAAGTTGAGAAGCTTATTACTCTTGGGTGCTTGGTGCCCTTGAGCTTGTTCCTCTTGGGTGCTTGGGCGCCCTAGATGGTTGGTGGTGTTCGGAGCTCAATCATTGTGGTGTAAAGCTCCGGGCAAGCGTCGGGGTCTCCAATTAGGTTGTGGAGATCGCCCCGAGCAATTTGACGGGTTCCGGTGGCCGCCCCAAGGGTTGCCAAAGTGTACGGGTTCGGTGACCGCCCCCAAGGGTTGCCATTTGTACGGGTTCGGTGAACGCCCTCAAGGGTCCCTTAATGGAATCACGACATCTTGCATTGTGCGAGGGCGTGAGGAGATTACGGTGGCCCTAGTGGCTTCTTGGGGAGCATTGTGCCTCCACACCACTCCAAACGGAGATTAGCATCCGCAAGGGTGTGAACTTTGGGATACATTGTCGTCTCCGCGTGCCTCGGTTATCTCTTACCCGAGCCCTTTACTTATGCACTTTACTTTGTGATAGCCATATTGTTCTTTGTCATATATCTTGCTATCACATAGTTGCTTACCTTGCTTAGCATAAGTTGTTGGTGCACATAGGTGAGCCTAGTTGTTGTAGGTTTTGTGCTTGACAAATTAACCGTTAGGTTTATTCCGCATTTGTTCAAGCCTAAACCGTAATTATTTTAAAACGCCTATTCACCCCCCTCTAGGCGACATCCTCGATCTTTCACCATGGGTTTAAACTCATGTATATGAAAACTATATTTCTCGTGAACTTCCCAAAATTTTCTCAAATATTTTTGAAACATAAAAATAGAATTTTCCTATTAAAGATCAGTTCTGGCCTTAAGAAAAGGCTGATAAAATAAATACTTTATACTTTTTCAAATAATATTTTTGTGGTTTTGGGATGTCCCATAACTTGTATGTTCCATAAACAACCTTGACAAGTTTTTATTCCACTGAAATCAATGACTTGTAGTTCAATCCATGACTCAAGGGTTTTGAAAACCTAAATTTGGAAAATAGCTTTTGGCCAAAATATTTTGTAACATAATTACTTTTATAACCTATTCCCCTGTCATGATCACTAGTAGAAAGTTGGGCTTCAGTACTGGAGTAGAATGGTCATAGGATTTTTTTCCTAAGTCCTATAGCACTTTTAACAAGCAAAAGATCCAACTCAAATTCAAACAAGAGAAAAGAACATTTCCAAATAACAAGAAAAATTCCAACTCACACACAATTAAGGGTCCAAACAACACTATTGGCTCTGAGTTATCATGAGACAAAATTTAGGGCGTTACACTGACTCAGTTGTTCACAAGTCCTGGTTCTGTTCCTAATCACACTTTGCAACAAGGAATAATCAGGTGTAAAAATAGAGTTTTCATTGGAGCTAACAACACTCTGGGTACTAAACAATTGTCTGCATTACATAATTTTGAATTGGATGGTCACTCTGGTCATAGAGCTACATACCAGAGAGTGAAACTTCTGTTCCTTTGGCCAGGAATGAAACAATTTATTATGGACTACATCAAGCAATGCCCTACTTGCCAAATTAATAAAGTTGAGCACTGCAAGTACCCTGGGTTACTGCAACCTCTTATTGTCCCTAATTCTTTCTTGGTGCCACATCATTATGGATTTTGTGGAAGGTCTTCCCAGTTCCAATAATAAGGACATGATATTGGTAGTTGTGGACAAATTCACTAAATGCAACCATTTCATTCCTGTGAAACACCCTATTACTGTCAGCACTATTGCTAGGGATTTTACCGACAACATCTTCGGACTGAATGGCCTCCCTTCTATGATTGTTACTGATAGAGACATGATATTCACAAGTCGTCTGTGGCAAGATCTCTTCAAGAAATTGTGCATTAAAGTTTACATGAATACTTCACATCACCCACACAGTCTGATGGCCAAACTAAAAGGGTAAATCAATGCTTGTAAAACAATTGGCGCATGGCTTTCATCCAATCCATGAAATGTTTGCATTGGTTGTCCTTAGCTGAGTGGTGGTATAACACAAGTTACCATAGATCCCTCAAGATCACCCCTTTTCAAGCTTTGTACAACATGCCTCCTACTCTTCTGGCTGAAGCTGCTCTCTACCCTATGGACCAAACTACTGATTTCCCTTCTATCATGGCTGCAGAACAAACAACAACCCATATCAAAGAGAACTTACAAACAACACATGCCAGAATGAAGCATTATGCTGATAAGAAAAGGAATGAGAGGACTTTAGTTGTTGTGACATGGTATACCTCAAATGCAGCCTTACAGGCATACAACATTCAGTATACACAAGGGTTTAAAACTACACTCCATATTTTATGGCCCTTTTAGGGTTCTTTAGAGGGTGGGAAATGTCTCTTACAAACTTCTACTCCCTAATTACTTCAAGCTTCGTGACACTTTTCACATCAGTCAGTTGAAAAAACATGTTGGACCTCAGGCTATTCCTAATCCGAAGTGCCCTTGCTGAACCCTGGCGGCACTATTCTTATGGAACCTGAACTTCTACTTGAGCGCAAACTCATTCCTAGAGCTCAAGGCAACATCAACATACCTGTTGCTAGATGGCTGACCAAATGGAGCAACTTACCCACTAAACAAGCTACTTGGGAAGATGTAACATTTATTCAGAAAGTATTCCCTAATTTTCAGCCCCAAGGACAAGTTTGGTCTAAATTGGGGGAGTTGTCGGGACCCAAGTATGTGTTCTCTGAAGAAATTAACACTACATCGTCAATTTAGTTAAGTTTGAACGAGACAACCGTTGGCGGAAAGCTCCGCCTGTCGTCCACCTCCGATCTAACGGTCCACATGTCTTCGTACCGCCTCGCAAGCTATGAAGACCCTGATGGTGTCTCGTCTGCATCTAACAACTGCGACCGCGTCGCGTGTTGCTGTTGGCTTTCCGGCAAGCCTTCTGAGAGCCAACTAGTCCATTTGCGTTTTCCCTTTTTTTTCCTCCAAGTTGTAAGGCTATAAGCCGCGTTTCTATAACCCTCTTGCTATCTCTCTTGTATTAGGGTCCCCCCTTATCCGTCAGTGTTCCTGGTTGGCCATAGGTGCCTCTCGTATCACACTCGAACTCAAAAATTTATCCATAAAAGTAGCTAAGATTTGTGTGGTCTAGTTATTCTATTTGAATCTGACACTCCTCCCTCCACAGCATGGCCTCGCTCCTACGCGCAGCTCGCCTCCTACCGCAGCTCGCCGGTAGCTCCGCTTCCTCCACCGCCTACTCCTCCTCTTCCTGTCACGCTGGCACAACGAACGATCAACAACGGCCTCTCCGTCACTGCTCCACCCCCGCATTGAAGAAGAACGGGTTGAGCGAGACTGCGTGACGACAAGACGTGCGACCCGAAAATGCACTAAAGGGAAAAGACCAAACAATCAACTGATTCGATCCACGTGCACGGTGAGATCCGCAAAGAAATGGGACGGCCTAAAAATTTGATCTGAAGCCAAATCAAAATCAATTAACTAAAATTTAATAGAAGTGTTTTTGAACTAATCATTACCTGACGATGGGCGCCGTCGATGTTGTGGGCCAGGTGCAGTGCAGGATGAGCCGTACGATTCGAGGAACATAGGAGACATCCTTTCGTAGACAAGGGGTGCAGCCGAACATGGACATCCCAAGGTAGGCGCCAAGAAAGTCAATATCAAATATCCTCCCTTAATTAAAAGTGAAAACGTCAAGCATACACATCTGAAAACCGCAAAACGCCGCCTATTTCCTCCGAAAGCGTCAAGCAAAAATCATCTCTAGATGTCAGTCGTAGACACTGCCTGAAGCAAAGATCAATAAACAACCAGTGATATAATGCTAACTTCTAAACTAACGATGATATTATAAGGAAAAACAGTACGTGTCTGCGGATTAGTCCATAAGCCATGGTGCGGCTGCACATGTGCACGCTACGGCATCATTAATTCGTGATGACCTTGCTGACTCTCTCAAGCTATGGATCAATCACGAGCAAAGGCTATATAAACACACATGATCATCACAACATCATCACACATCTAGCCATCAGAAGCAAATCCACCTGAAGCACACGAACAAACAGATAGGCAAAGAGCACACAGCTCCCAGATTCAGCTCCGCACAGATAAGTTTGAAGCGGCATCCTGCATCCATCGATAGATATCGACATGGCGCCGGCTCCCGCTCGAGCTATTGCGGTGGTGCTGCTCACGTTCGTCTGCTGTGGGTGTACCATGGCCGCGGACAAAGCACCGATCAAATGGCTGAGGGCGCACGCGACGTTCTACGGCGGCGCCGATGCCTCTGACACCATGGGTGGAGCGTGCGGGTATGGTAACCTGTACTCGGCGGGGTACGGTACGCGGACGGCAGCGCTGAGCGCGGTGCTGTTCAACGATGGTGCGGCATGTGGACAGTGCTACAAGATCGCATGCGACCGCAAGTTGGCAGATCCGATGTGGTGCAAACCAGGCGTCTCAGTGACGGTGACGGCCACGAACTTCTGCCCGCCTAACAACGCACTTCCGAGCAACAATGGCGGCTGGTGCAACCCGCCAAGGCCACACTTTGACATGGCGCAACCGGCCTGGGAGAAGATTGGCGTTTACAAGGGCGGCATCATCCCCGTCATGTACCAGAGGTACACATGCATGAGTTTTCCTAAAAGATTGTAGTTTTTCTCAAAAGTTAAAATTGCTTAAAGTTGGTAGAAAATCAATTTTTCTGCAGGGTCCCATGCGTGAAGAAGGGTGGGGTGCGGTTCAAGATCGAAGGCCACGATTACTTCAACCTAGTTACCGTGATGAATGTCGCAGCCGCTGGCTCGATCAAATCGATGGATGTCAAGAGCTCTGATTCAAACGACTGGATGTCAATGTCCCGTAACTGGGGTGCCAACTGGCACTCTCTAGCAAATCTTACCGGGAAAATGCTCTCGTTCAGGTTGACTGACACGGATGGGCAGACGGTTGAGTTCAACAATATTGTGCCTGGTGGATGGAAGTTCGGGCAAACATTTGCAAGCAAACAACAGTTCAAGTGATCATTCTCCGGTGATCAATTTAGAATATGACCGGTTCATGAACATACCATATTTACATTGTAGCAATATTGTTGAATTAAATTTATTTGTGCCCTGGTGTTCAATAATTAATTTTATCCAGATCTTGTATATACGCTACATCAATTCATTAATAAAGGCATGTAACATCCTTGTATGTGATTAACTTGTTCTATGCTTTTATGTTTATATAAATTTGAATGGTGTACATAAAGTATGACTGATTCTACCGAGTTTCAACTAATGTATACTTTGTATACTTGTGGAAACCAACATTTATAACATTATAAGGCAAAATGGTTGCATGCATAATAATGATGCAGAGGCTAGGGTGAACCCCCTTTCCGAAGAAACAATATAAGCGATATATAGCAGCTTCATTTAGTCTTTAGACATTTAACACAACAATGTACATATACTAATCAAGGGAAGACAACGGAATGTGATCGGATGGTTTTCTCTCTCTCTCGAAAAGGAGGACAACCCCAGGCTCTGCATCGAGCGGTGCGCACAATTATTTTTATTTTATTATTCAACAAGGCCTTACAAAATAAATACACAAGCTGATGAAACATCAGTTTGTGTTTGCTAATGTCTTTGAGTTCAAGTTCTCACTTTTCTTGAAGTTCAATACATGTAATATGTTGTCCACATAAAGCACAGTACATCAGAAAAACACTGCTAGAAAATCCCAAAGAAAGCAAATCATCTTACCGTGGATACAAGAAACTCTTTTCTCACTAGTAGTCCATGACCATTAGATCACCATAACACACATATCTCATCCATTAAATCAACATAACTGTCCTTAGAAAATCACAATCACTGGTTCTAAATAACTAAATTATCTATATGCTATCTGTGGTACCTCCCTCCAATCTTTGTGCAAGGTATCTTACCAGATATTTGTCCTTGGGTGTCCAAGGTGGTCAAATGCAAATATGACTTCATGACCAACGAAAAGCAGGAAAAAAGAACCACATATAGCCTTTCATTAAAAGTTAATAGAGAAAGTTATACATAAAAAAATGGCAACAAATTTTCCATTGTTTCACTCCAAACTTTGTGGCGGTGATGCTTTAAGTGTACACGGGAGATAAATCAAGTACAAGACCTACAATACAACACAAAATATCTGATGCTTTAAGTGTACTCCAAGTCAAGGATTTTTCTTCTATTTTAGTGATCGAATCACATTGAGTTCATAGGCATGCTGATATTTTCAAAAGGGGAATGAGGTTGCTAGGCTAAGTTTCCCTCTCCATGTGCTTAAAGATCAACTACAAAGCCCTCAAAAGTCTTTCATTTCTCCATTATATCTACCTACTTTCACTTCTTCGGATCCTTTAAGCACTTCCACTTCGGATCTTCGGAACGGTTATCCAGATATAGCCAATACAAAAATACGCTGGTCGAGCTCTTGAACACGACCAATCCGAACCACCGAAGCACTATTCTCCCATCTCTGTTCACTTTTCGGAATTTCCAAACAGCTTCACTCGGGATTTTCGAACGATCCAGAAACATGCGTAGGTGTAATGTTGGTTTGTCGGAGCCTCCGAACAACCTTGTTTGGACCTTTTGAGTAGTTCAAAAGTTTCTACCTTTAGCATTGTTTGGTGATTCCACGTTGATCACTTTGAGCTTCAGAGTAGTGCTCAGAAGTGTATCACATACCGATTTTTGGTCTTGCCTATTCATCCCCCATCTATCCCATCAATTCACTAGAAGCAAACTTCACTCTCATCATATTTTCTGAGATATAACACTAGCTTCTTATGTCGAGTTCAAAGGGTTTTCTACTCCAACGATCAAGCCAAGTCTTTTATCTCTAATCCCCTCTTTTCTTTCCTATCCTACCTCTCCAATCCAAAGCTATATCTCGAGAGAGTTTTGTTTTGAGAGTAGAGGATATTATCGGTTGAAGCACATGTGCAAGGATTCATCATCAAGCAAAATCAACTTGTTATTTTTGAAGGACATGTGGCTCCTATATCGACTATGTGTGCTTGGAACCCTTTAAAGGAACCAAGAAGTTTGTATGGGCTTGGAGATCGCCTACTTTGTGAAGTCTACACGAAGTGAGGCTAGACCGTTGTGGTCGTATGCCATGATGGCATAGATTGGTTGTTCCTTCGTGGACCCTTTGTGGGTGATAGACCTTTGTGGAACTCGTAACCAAAAACTTTGTCATCCTAGAATCCTAGTGATTTGAAGTATTCATCAACATGGAGTAGGATAGAGCTAACTTTTTAAACCACCAGAAAAATCTTCATCAAGCCAACTAGTATTTGCATTCATCTATCCCTATCCTTACTTCTGCTTGTGCAAGTTGTTGTCTTATGTTGCTTTGCTCTACTACACTCAAATCTGTAGGGTGTTCATTAGGCTAACAGTATAAAATTTAAAATTGCTAAAGAAACTTAAATTTGGGAGGATAGTCTTGTTCTCTATTCACTACCACCCCATGTAGACTATACTAATGTTGGAAATATGCCCTAGAGGCAATAATAAAAGTATTATTATTATATTTCCTTGTTCATGATAATTGTCTTTTATTCATGCTATAACTGTATTATCCGGAAATCGTAATACACGTGTGAATACATAGATCACAATCTGTCCCTGGTGAGCCTCTAGTTGACTAGCTCGTTGTGATCAACAGATAGTCATGATTTCCTGGCTATGGACATTGGATGTCGTTGATAACGGGATCACATCATTAGGAGAATGATGTGATGGACAAGACCCAATCCTAAGCTTAGCACAAAGATCGTAGTTCGTATGCTAAAGCTTTTCTAATGTCAAGTATCTTTTCCTTAGACCATGAGATTGTGCAACTCCCGGATACCGTAGGAATGCTTTGGGTGTATCAAACGTCACAACGTAACTGGGTGATTATAAAGGTGCATTACAGGTATCTCCGAAAGTGTCAATTGGGTTGGCACGAATCGAGACTGGGATTTGTCACTCCGTGTAAACGGAGAGGTATCTCTGGGCCCACTCGGTAGGACATCATCATAATGTGCACAGTGTGATCAAGGAGTTGATCACGGGATGATGTGTTACAGAACGAGTAAAAGAGACTTGCCGGTAACGAGATTGAACAAGGTATCGGGATACCGACGATCGAATCTCGGGCAAGTGTCGTACCGATAGACAAAGGGAATTGTATACGGGATCGATTGAGTCCTTGACATCGTGGTTCATCCGATGAGATCATCGTGGAACATGTGGGAGCCAACATGGGTATCCAGATCCCGCTGTTGGTTATTGACCGGAGAACATCTCGGTCATGTCTGCATGTCTCCCGAACCCGTAGGGTCTACACACTTAAGGTTCGATGACGCTAGGGTTATAAAGGAAGCTTGTATGTGGTTACCGAATGTTGTTCGGAGTCCCGGATGAGATCCCGGACGTCACGAGGAGTTCCGTAATGGTCCGGAGGTAAAGATTTATATATAGGAAGTCCTGTTTCGGCCATCGGGACAAGTTTCGGGGTCATCGGTATTGTACCGGGACCACCGAAAGGGTCCCGGGGGCCCACCGGGTGGGGCCACCTGCCCCGGGGGGCCACATGGGCTGTAGGGGGTGCGCCTTGGCCTACATGGGCCAAGGGCACCAGCCCCAAGAGGCCCATGCGCCTAGGGAACCCTAGAGGGAAGAGTCCTCAAGGGGGAAGGCACCTCCGAGGTGCCTTGGGGAGGATGGACTCCTCCCCCCCCCTCTTGGCCGCACCCCTTCCTTGGAGGAAGGCGCAAGGCTGCGCCTCCCCCCTCTCCCTTGCCCCTATATATAGTGGAGGGGAGGGAGGGCATCCATACTTGAGTCCCTGGCGCCTCCCTCCCTCCCGTGACACCTCCTCCTCTCCCGTAGGTGCTTGGCGAAGCCCTGCAGGATTGCCACGCTCCTCCATCACCACCACGCCGTTGTGCTGCTGCTGGATGGAGTCTTCCTCAACCTCTCCCTCTCTCCTTGCTGGATCAAGGCGTGGGAGACGTCACCGGACTGTACGTGTGTTGAACGCGGAGGTGCCGTCCGTTCGGCACTAGGATCATCGGTGATTTGAATCACGATGAGTACGACTCCATCAACCCCGTTCACTTGAACGCTTCCGCTTAGCAATCTACAAGGGTATGTAGATACACTCTCCTTCCCCTCGTTGCTGGTTTCTCCATAGATAGATCTTGGTGACACGTAGGAAAATTTTGAATTTCTGCTACGTTCCCCAGCAGTGGCATCATGAGCTAGGTCTATTGCGTAGATTCTATGCACGAGTAGAACACAAAGTAGTTGTGGGCGTTGATTTTGTTCAATATGCTTGCCGTTACTAGTCTTATCTTGATTCGGCGGCATCGTGGGATGAAGCGGCCCGGACCGACCTTACACGTACTCTTACGTGAGACCGGTTCCACCGACAAACATGCACTAGTTGCATAAGGTGGCTGGCGGGTGTCTGTCTCTCCCACTTTAGTCGGATCGGATTCGATGAAAAGGGTCCTTATGAAGGGTAAATAGCAATTGGCATATCATGTTGTGATCTTGCGTAGGTAAGAAACGTTCTTGCTAGAAACCCATAGCAGCCACGTAAAACATGCAAACAACAATTAGAGGACGTCTAACTTGTTTTTGCAGGGTATGCTATGTGATGTGATATGGCCAAAAGGATGTGATGAATGATATATGTGATGTATGAGATTGATCATGTTCTTGTAATAGGAATTACGACTTGCATGTCGATGAGTATGACAACCGGCAGGAGCCATAGGAGTTGTCTTAATTTATTTATGACCTACGTGTCAACATAAACGTCATGTAATTACTTCACTTTATTGCTAACCGTTAGCTGTAGTAGTAGAAGTAATAGTTGGCAAGACAACTTCATGAAGACACGATGATGGAGATCATGATGATGGAGATCATGGTGTCATGCCGGTGACGATGATGATCATGGAGCCCCGAAGATGGAGATCAAAAGGAGCAAAATGATATTGGCCATATCATGTCACTATTTGATTGCATGTGATGTTTATCATGTTTATGCATCTTGTTTACTTAGAACGACGGTAGTAAATAAGATGATCCCTCATTAAAATTTCAAGAAGTGTTCTCCCCTAACTGTGCACCGTTGCTACAGTTCGTCGTTTCGAAGCACCACGTGATGATCGGGTGTGATAGATCCTTACGTTCACATACAACGGGTGTAAGACAGATTTACACATGCAATACACTTAGGGTTAACTTGACGAGCCTAGCATGTACAGACATGGCCTCGGAACACAGAAGACCGAAAGGTCGAGCATGAGTCGTCTAGAAGATACGATCAACATGAAGATGTTCACCGACGTTGACTAGTCCGTCTCACGTGATGATCGGACACGGCCTAGTTGACTCGGATCATGTAATCACTTAGATGACTAGAGGGATGTCTATCTGAGTGGGAGTTCATAAGATGAACTTAATTATCCTGAACATAGTCAAAAGGTTTTTGCAAATTATGTCGTAGCTCACGCTTTAGTTCTACTGTTTAGATATGTTCCTAGAGAAAATTTAGTTGAAAGTTGATAGTAGAAATTATGCGGACTAGGTCCGTATGTCCTCATTGCTTCATAGAAGGCTTATGTCCTTAATGCACCGCTCAGTGTGCTGAACCTCGAACATCGTCTGTGGATGTTGCGAACATCTGACATACACGTTTTGATGACTACATGATAGTTCAGTTAAACGGTTTAGAATTGAGGCACCAAAGACGTTTTTGAAACGTCGCGAAATATATGAGATGTTTTGAGGGCTGAAATTGGGATTTCAGGCTCGTGCCCACGTCAAGAGGTATAAGACCTCCGACGATTTTCTTAGCCTACAAACTAAGGAGAAAAGCTCAATTGTTGAGCTTGTGCTCAGATTGTCTGAGTACATCAATCATTTGAATCGAGTGGGAGTTGATCTTCCATATGAGATAGTGATGTTTCTCCAAAGTCATTGCCACCAAGCTGCTAGAGCTTTGTGATGAACTATAACATATCAGGGATAGATATGATGATCCTTGAGGTATTCACGATGTATAACACCGCGAAAGTAGAAATCAAGAAGGAGCATCAATTGTTGATGGTTGGTGAAACCACTAGTTTCAAGAAGGGCAAGGGAACAAAGGGATACTTCATGAAACGGCAATTCAGCTGCTGCACTGGTGAAGAAACCCAAGGTTGAACCCAAACCCGAGACTAAGTGCTTCTGTAATAAGGGGAACAGCCACTGGAGCAGAATTACCCTAGATACTTGGTAGATGATAAGGCTGGCAAGGTCGATAGAAGTATATTGGATATACATTGTGTTAATGTGTACTTTACTAGTACTCCTAGTAGCACCAGGGTATTAGATACCGGTTCGGTTGCTAAGTATTAGTAACTCGAAATAAAAGAGCTACGGAATAAACGGAGACTAGCTAAAGGTGAGCTGACGATATGTGTTGGAAGTTTTTTTTTCGAAGCTTGATATGATCAAGCATCGCACGCTCCCTCTACCAAAGAGATTGGTGTTAAACCTAAATAATTGTTATTTGGTGTTTGCGTTGAACATAGACATGATTGGATTATGTCTATCGCAATACGGTTATTCATTTAAGGAGAATAATGGTTACTCTGTTTATTTGAATAATACCTTCAATGGTCTTACACCTAAAATGAATGGTTTATTGAATCTCGATCGTAGTGATACACATGTTCATGCCAAAAGATAGTAATGATAGTACCACCTACTTATGGCACTGCCACGTAAGTCATATCGGTATAAAATGCATGAAGAAGCTCCATGTTGATGGATCTTTGGGCTCACTCGTTTTTGAAAGGTTTGAGACATGCGAACCATGTCTATTGGTGTATATGCATGAAGAAACTCCATGCAAATGGACCGTTTGGACTCACTTGATTTTGAATCACTTGAGACATGCAAATCATACCACATGGGCAAGATGACTGAAAGCCTCGTTTTCAGTAAAATGGAACCAGAAAGCAACTTGCTGGAAGTAATACATTTTGATGTGTGCAGTCCAATGAGTGCTGAGGCGTGTAGTGGATATCGTTATGTTCTTACTTCACAGATGATTCGAGTAGATGTTGAGAATATTTACTTGATGAAACACAAGTCTGAATTATTGAATGGTTCAAATAATTTCAGTGTGAAGTAGAAGATCATTGTGACAAGAGGATAAAATGTCTATGATATGATCATAGAGATGAATATCTGAGTTATGAGTTTTGGCACACAATTAAGACATTATGGAAATTGTTTTGCAATTAATACCGCCTGGAACACCATAGTGTGATGGTGTGTCCGAACATCATAGTTGCACCCTATTGGATATGGTGCGTACCATGATGTCTCTTATCGAATTACCACTATTGTCCATGGGTTAGGCATTAGAGACGACCACATTCACTTTAAATAGGGCACCACGTAATCCGTTGAGATGACACCGTATGAATTATGGTTTAGAGAAACCTAAGCTGTCATTTCTTAAAAGTTTGGGGCTGCGATGCTTATGTGGAAAAGTTTCAGGCCGATAAGCTCGAAACCAAAGCGGATAAATGCATCTTCATAGGACAACCCAAAACAGTTGGGTATACCTCCTAATTCAGATCCGAAAGCAATATGGATTGTTTCTTGAATCGGGTCCTTTCTCGAGGAAAGGTTTCTCTCGAAAGAGTTGAGTGGGAGGATGGTGGAGACTTGATGAGGTTATTGAACCGTCTCTTCAACTAGTGTGTGGCAGGGCACAGGAAGTTGTTCCTGTGGCACCTACACCAATTGAAGTGGAAGCTTATGATAGTGATCATGAAACTTCAGATCAAGTCACTAACAAACCTCGTGGGATGACAAGGATGCGTACTACTTCAGAGTGGTACGTAATCCTGTCTTGGAAGTCATGTTGCTAGACAACAATGAACCTACGAGCTATGGAGAAGCGATGGTGGGCCCGGATTCCGACGAATGGCTCAAAGCCATATAATCCGAGAAAGGATCCATGTATGAAAACAAAGTGTAGACTTTGGAAGAACTACTTGATTGTCGTAAGGCTATTAGGTACATATGGATTTTGAAAGGAAGACGAACAATGATGGTAAGTATCACCATTAAGAAAGCTCGACTTGTCGTTAAGATGTTTTCCGACAAGATCAAGGAGTTGACTGCGATGAGACTTTCTCACTCGTAGCGATGCTAAGAGTCTGTTGGAATTATATTAGCGATTACTGCATTATTTATGAAATCTTGCGGATAGGATGTCAAAACATTGTTTCCTCAACGATTTTCTTGAGGAAAAGGTTGTATGTGATACAACCGGAAGGTTTTGTCGATCCTGAAAGATGCTAATAAGTATGCAAAGCTCTAGCAATCCTTCTAAGGACTGGAGTAAGCATCTCGGAGTTGGAATGTATGCTTTGATGATGATCAAAGATTTTGGGTTTATACAAAGTTTATGAGAAACTTGTATTTCCAAAGAAGTGAGTGGGAGCACTATAGAATTTCTGATGAGTATATATTGTTGACATATTGTTGATCAGAAATGACGTAGAATTTGTGGAAAGCGTATAGGGTTATTTGGAAAGTATTTTTCAATGGAAAGCCTGGATTAAGCTACTTGAGCATTGAGCATCAAGATCTATGAGGATAGATTAAAATGCTTAATGGAACTTTCAAATGAGCACATACCTTGACATGATCTTGAAGGTGTTCAAGATGGATCAGTCAAAGGAGTTCTTGCCTGAGTTGTAAGGTATGAAGTTAAGACTTAAAGCTCGACCACGGCGGAATAGAGAGAAAGGACGAAGGTCGTCCCCTATGCTTAAGACATAGGCTCTACAGTATGCTATGCTGTGTACCGCACCTGAAGTGTGCCTTGCCATGAGTCAGTCAAGGGGTACAAGAGTGATCCAAGAATGGATCACAGGACAGCGGTCAAAGTTATCCTTAGTAACTAGTGGACTAAGGAATTTTCTCGATTATGGAGGTGGTAAAAGAGTTCGTCGTAAAGGGTTACGTCGATGCAAGCTTAACACCTATCCAGATAGCTCTGAGTAGAGATATCGGATACGTATAATGGAGCAACAATTTAGAATAGCTCCAAGTAGAACAGTTATTTGGAATAGCTCCAACTAGAACGTGGTAGCTACATCTAGGAGATGACATAGAGATTTGTAAAGCACACACGGATCTGAAAGGTTCAGACCCGTTGACTATAACATCTCTCACAAGCATAACATGATCAAACCCAGAACTCTTGGGTGTTAGTCACATGGGGATGTGACCTTGAGTGTTAATCACATATCGATGTGAACTGGATTATTGACTCTAGTGCAAGTGGGAGACTGTTGGAAATATGCCCTAGAGGCAATAATAAAAGTATTATTATTATATTTCCTTGTTCATGATAATTGTCTTTTATTCATGCTATAACTGTATTATCCGGAAATCGTAATACACGTGTGAATACATAGATCACAATCTGTCCCTGGTAAGCCTCTAGTTGACTAGCTCGTTGTGATCAACAGATAGTCATGATTTCCTGGCTATGGACATTGGATGTCGTTGATAACGGGATCACATCATTAGGAGAATGATGTGATGGACAAGACCCAATCCTTAGCCTAGCACAAAGATCGTAGTTCGTATGCTAAAGCTTTTCTAATGTCAAGTATCTTTTCCTTAGACCATGAGATTGTGCAACTCTCGGATACCGTAGGAATGCTTTGGGTGTATCAAACGTCACAACGTAACTGGGTGATTATAAAGGTGCATTACAGGTATCTCCGAAAGTGTCAGTTGGGTTGGCACGAATCGAGACTGGGATTTGTCACTCCGTGTAAACGGAGAGGTATCTCTGGGCCCACCCGGTAGGACATCATCATAATGTGCACAGTGTGATCAAGGAGTTGATCACGGGATGATGTGTTACAGAACGAGTAAAAGAGACTTGCCGGTAATGAGATTGAACAAGGTATCGGGATACCGACGATCGAATCTCGGGCAAGTGCCGTACCGATAGACAAAGGGAATTGTATACGGGATCGATTGAGTCCTTGACATCGTGGTTCATCCGATGAGATCATCGTGGAACATGTGGGAGCCAACATGGGTATCCAGATCCCGCTGTTGGTTATTGACCGGAGAACATCTCGGTCATGTCTGCATGTCTCCCGAACCCGTAGGGTCTACACACTTAAGGTTCGATGACGCTAGGGTTATAAAGGAAGCTTGTATGTGGTTACCGAATGTTGTTCGGAGTCCCGGATGAGATCCCGGACGTCACGAGGAGTTCCGAAATGGTCCGGAGGTAAAGATTTATATATAAGAAGTCCTGTTTCGGCCATCGGGACAAGTTTCGGGGTCATCGGTATTGTACCGGGACCACCGGAAGGGTCCCGGGGGCCCACCGGGTGGGGCCACCTGCCCCGGGGGGCCACATGGGCTGTAGGGGGTGCGCCTTGGCCTACATGGGCCAAGGGAACCAGCCCCAAGAGGCCCATGCGCCTAGGAAACCCTAGAGGGAAGAGTCCTCAAGGGGGAAGGCACCTCCGAGGTGCCTTGGGGAGGATGGACTCCTCCCCCCCCCCTCTTGGCCGCACCCCTTCCTTGGAGGAAGGGGCAAGGCTGCGCCTCCCCCTCTCCCTTGCCCCTATATATAGTGGAGGGGAGGGAGGGCATCCATACCTGAGTCCCTGGCGCCTCCCTCCCTCCCTGACACCTCCTCCTCTCCCGTAGGTGCTTGGCGAAGCCCTGCAGGATTGCCACGCTCCTCCATCACCACCACGCCGTTGTCTTGCTGCTGGATGGAGTCTTCCTCAACCTCTCCCTCTCTCCTTGCTGGATCAAGGCGTGGGAGACGTCACCGGGCTGTACGTGTGTTGAACGCGGAGGTGTCGTCCGTTCGGCACTAGGATCATCGGTGATTTGAATCACGACGAGTACGACTCCATCAACCCCGTTCACTTGAACGCTTCCGCTTAGCGATCTACAAGGGTATGTAGATGCACTCTCCTTCCCCTCGTTGCTGGTTTCTCCATAGATAGATCTTGGTGACACGTAGGAAAATTTTGAATTTCTGCTACGTTCCCCAGCAACTAAACGGTCTTACAATCGCTCAAGTGATAGGTCACCATCGCTACACATCACAAGCCACTCGGGTGTTACCACAGTGAGTGGGTCATGCTAACAATAACACATATTCATTGTACATTTGAACCATCTAACTAAACATTTTTCTTAGCTCTAAATCATTTTCTCAAATAAATAAAATCCACCCTTCTCAGATGTTTTGAAATATATAACTTATCAGTAAAATTCAAATATTTTAATTTAGTAGTGAAATAAATACTGAAACTTTGCTAAAAGTACTCATATTCCAACCAAGCATTGACTATATTTTTCTTTGCTCCATCTACACCTTCATTTTCCCTTTCTCTCCATTCAACAAAGGTTAATAGCTAGTGATAGGGTGAATCGACACTAGTGTGGTAGCAAGTGGAGACAACATGTGCTCAATTCAGTGGGAAAGTTGCAGTTACGATTTCTTTAAACCATGTAGGAGAGTCACATGTATATTCATTAAGAAATAATATGATAGCACGCCATACCTGCATGAATCGACTGAAAATCTAATTGATATAAGGATCATCAACCCAAAATACAGCGATTCGAGAAGATGACAACCAACCCCGACCCAGATTAGAACAAAAGAAACAACACAAGACGTGAAAGTGAGACCCATTCATTATAAAGCTCGAGACGCAACAACACGAGCCAAATTTGAATACAATAACGATGGTTGCAGTTGATTAACTCGGCTACAATAACGATGGTTGCAGCTGATTAAACATTACATGGACATATAGGCCATTAGTCTTGATCCAAACTATTTGCACCAGTACCCACCCAAAGTCGCTGAAGATACCGCCACCCGGGCCATAAAAGAGGGCCATGGAAATGACTGGACACAAACCCGGGAGGCGGACGAAAGGGCGCGTGTTAGGATCGAGGACGGATTGTTGTCTTGCATGAAATGATTCACGAGCTACACTCGAAGAAATTTGATGGAGTTATCTTCATAGTGAATTTTTGAAAATCCTACGAAAAAGTTAAATGGTCATTCTTGCAACAATATATGCGCATGAAAGGCTTCCCGATAAAATGGTGTCAGTGGGTTGACTCATTTATCACAAGAGGCAATGTGGGTGTCAAGGTAAATAACGACATTGTTCAATATTTCCAAATACGAAAGGGATTGCGACATGAAGCCCCTTGGTCGCCTATTCTTTTCAACAGTGTGGGAGATCTTCTAGTGGTATGTCACATCCCTAGCTTCTGGTAATGCTCTAGGCTAGCTCATGTGTGCATCATGTTTAAATTCTGAAAATTTGAACTGAGGGAATTTTGGAAGCCTCAAAAACTTAAATAAAAGAGGGGCAAAAACCCTAGAAATCTCATTCATTGCTTCAAAATGCTCTTTTTAAATGTTTGATAATTTTTGGTAAGGATTCTGGTCCCAACCAAAATATTGAACATTTTTAAGGGTTTTTTTTGGGACTTTGGATTTAAATCATTAGCTATTTGAATTTGAATTATATTCATATAAATAGAATATAATTTCAAATACCCCCTGAAATATTTTATAAGCTTTTGGAAAAGTCCATCTAGCAATATGAAATATTCAGAGGAGCTTTGGCATTGTTTGAATTATTTTTTTTTAATTCAAAACAGTGGCAAAATTTATTAAATAAAACAAACAGAACAAAATAAATAAATAAAAAGAACAGAGCTTACCTGGGCCACTTACCGCAGCCTACCTGGCCCAGCCCCCCCCAGCCGGCCCAGCCCACCTCCCTCCTTGTCCTCTTCTTCCTCTGCCAGTAGGCAGAGGCGAGGCGTGGCGCGCGCCCGAAGAGCGCCGGCCACCTCCTGCTTCGCCGTGGCAGCCTCCCTGCCTCCCTCCTCGACGCCCGGAGACGCCACGCCACCCCCTCGGACCCCTCTCACTCTTCCTCGAGGCCCCGCCCCTCTGCTCTTTCTCTCTCGCCCGAACCCGAACACAGCCGTCGCCGCCGACTAGAACCACCGCGGCCACAGGCCCTCCCCCGCCTCGCCGACGTGTTCATGGCCTCCGTTTCGACCTCCTCGTCCTCCCCGTCGACTCACTCGACGCCGGATGCCTCAAAACACCGTCACCGGCCTCTTCTTCATCGCCGGCCGCCGCGGATCCCCATCATCGACTCGTCGCCGTCCGGCCTTCCCCGAGCCTGCTTCGGCGTCCGCTGCAACCGCCGTGAGCCACCGAACCTTTTCCCCCTCTCCGTTCCCTCTCTGGCACGCCGTAGCCGCCTCGCCCCTTTCGCCCGACTGCGTCGCCGCCTGCACTCACCGCCGACACGACTCCGGCGACCATTTGGTCCGGGCGTCGTGTCCAACATGCTCGCTGCCTCGCGTAGCTGCTGTAGGTGCCACGAACGCGATACCACGGCCGCAGCAGCCCCGTAGCCAGAAACAACCGAACGCCGGCGCCGCCTCGAGCTCGTTTCCGGCGAGCTCCGGCCGTCCCCGCTGCTGCCGCAAGCCTCCCTGGATGCGGGCGAGCCCCAGCTCCCCGCGCGTGCACTCGGCCGGCCGTTTGGTCGCCGGAGACGCAAACCCGAGGCTCGCCACTGCGGCTGGCCTTGCCGGCGTCAAGCCGCCGGTGGGATTGACCCACTTTGACCACGGCGGGACCCCCCCTGTGTCCATGACATGTGGGGCCGGCCTGTTAATTAGGCTAGGATTAGTGTTAACTAAATATTAGTTAGTTTAATAGACACTGACAATGGGCCCCAGGCCGCTAACTAAATTAGATTAGTTAGGTTAGTCACTGACGGATGGGACCCACCGGTCAGGGGTTGACCGGACTGTGCCACGTTGACCTGCTGACGTCATCATGACATCAGGCTGACGCAATTAAATCATTTCTGGATTTAATTTAATTCTGAAATTCCAGAAAATAGCTAAAACTTCAATAAATCATAGAAAATTAACCGTAACTCCAAATTTAATAAATTATATATGAAAAATTATCAGAAAAATTCAAGGAATCCATCTGTACCATTTTCATGCATGTTAGAACAACTTATAGGTGCTGTTTAGCACAAATCATATAAAGGGCATTTAAATAATCACATATGGAGTTTGAATTTGAATCTTGTATTCAAACCAACTTCATCTAATCTGTTGCTAGTTGCATTAGCTCAAAACACATTCATTTTGCCATGTCATGATCATGCATCATATTGTGCATTGCATTGATTGTGTTTTTCTGTGTTGCCGGTATTTGTCCCCTCTCGATAGACGTGATACCGATGATGTGATCGTTGACACTGATGAAGACTCAATGTTATCTTCAGAAGTGCCAGGCAAGCAAAACCCCCTTGTTCATTCCGATACAATCCCACTCTCTCGCTCCTGCTCTCTTTTACTGCATTAGGACAACAACGACATATCTGATACTTGCTGCGGTAGCTGAACCCCTTTATCCTTTGCATGACCTGTCATTGCCACAGTAAATAGATGAAACCCACTAGCATGAGTAGGAGTTGTTTGAGCCCTGATGTGCCTACTCATTCATGCTTGTTTGTCATGCCTGCTACTGCTTAGAGTTGAGTCAGGTCTGATTCATCGGGGATGAATCAGAGGCGTGTGAACATGTCCTACTATGTGTGAGCTAAGTGTGTGAACACGATTTGGTAAAGGCAGCGGTGAGAGGCCATGTAGGAGTACATGGTGGGTTGTCCCATTGCAGCCGTCCTCAGGAACTGAGTTCTGTGTTTGTGATCCATGACCAGCTACTACCACACATTGGAATGCTTAAGTGCCCCTCTCGACTTATTAATCAACATGATCTCTGTCCAGGAGTTGCAACTAGTTTCTGGTGTTTGTAGGTAGTGTTAGTAGTCTACCAAGTGGCACCCGGTACAGGTGGGCTTGGGACAGACTAGGCACAGTGGCCCGGTGTACCAAGTGGCACCCGGTTGGTGGGCTTGGGAACCCTGCACACATCGTTTGGGGCCGTGAGCGACACCCCGGCCGGATCTCCTTGCGGATGGAACCCGAATAGGCGATAAACCTGGACTAGAGACTTGTTCGGTTAGTCAGGTCGTGGCCGACTCCCTCGCCCGGCTTCCGCTTGAAGGTTGCCGAGGTACATGACGTGTACAGGGCGGTAAGTGGCGAGAGCGTGTGTGAAGAAGTACACCCCTGCAGGGTTAACATCATCTATTCGAATAGCCGGATTCCTCGGATATGGAAACGTGGACCCCTTGCATAGTTCATAGACAAGTGAAAGTGGATACTCTAAAACACGCAAGATAAGCGTGAGTGCTATGGATGGCGTTCTCGTAGGGAGACGGGAGCGGATCCATAGTGGTGTATTGATATGGTGAATATGTGGACTCGTGTGCGCCACCTCAAAGAGTTACTTGCAGTCGTAGTTCAGGATAGCCACTGAGTCAAAGCTGGCTTGCTGCAGTCAAACTCCACCATCCCCTTTGTTGATAATGAGGCATATGTAGATAGATCTGATGTAAGTCTTGCTGGGTACATTTGTACTCACGTTTGCCCATTTTATGTTTTGCAGAGAGACTTCAGTCTCACTAGTAGTTCCGCGTGGACTTCGACGTTTAGCTTGATACCTCAGCTACGATCTTGTGCCCTCGGCAGGATCTGATAGATAGTCAGGCTTTTCAGCCTTTTCATTTATAGACGTCTGTACTCAGACATGATAGCTTCCGCTTGTGCTTTGACTTGTATGCTCTGAGTGTTGGGTCATGAGACCCATGTTTGTAATATCTCGCTCCTCGGAGCCTAATGAATAAAGTACTTGTGTCGTAGAGTCATGTTGTGATGCTTCGTTGTATTTGCACATATCGAGCATATTGTGTGTATGATTGAAATGCTTGGTATGTGTGGGATCTGACTATCTAGTTGTTTATCTTTAGTAGCCTTTCTTACCGGGAAATGTCTCCTAGTGTTACCGCTGAGCCATGGTAGCTTGCTACTGCTCTGGAACACTTAGGCTGGCCGGCATGTGTCCTTCTTCGTTCCTGTGTCTGTCCCTTCGGGGAAATGTCACGCTTGAGTACCGGAGTCCTGTTAGCCCGCTACAGCCCGGTTTACCGGAGTCCTGCTAGCCCAGTGCTACAGCCCGGACCCATTTGCTGATGACCGACACGTTCGATGCTGGGTCATGGATGCCTGTCCCTGTAAGTCTGTGCCACTTTGGGTTTACGACTAGTCATGTCAGCCCGGGCTCTTATCATATGGATGCTAGCGACACTTCATATACGTGAGCCAAAAGGCGCAAACGGTCCCGGGCAAAGGTAAGGCGACACCCGTGGGAATACCGTGCGTGAGGCCGCAAAGTGATATGAGGTGTTACATGCTAGATCGATGTGACATCGAGTCGGGGTCCTGACAGCGTTGGTATCAGAGCTTGACTGCCTGTAGGATTACCAAGCCAAACTGGTCGAAGTTGAGTCTAGAGATTCTTTAGTTATATAAGGGAATTGATTGTGGGATGGAACGTAAGGCTCTTTTTATTCCTTATACCTTATGGCCTTCTGATCTGAGTCATCTTCTCTTCTACGGGGATTAAGAACTAGGCTATCTCTTCTTTCTATTAGGATCACGTGTTACTAATCAGTAGACTTATAAGATTGTTGGATTTAAGTCTCAGTTCAGTTCCTACTACTTTTGTATGATTATTGTTGATCTCGAGACCTTGATATTGTGCTTCTGAGTGGTTATGCCACCATTTTTGTGAATGTCTCAAATCTTTTCTGAGCATTTACAGCCGTTATGCTGTCCGAGTCATTCCAGGTTTCTAAATAGTCTGACGCATTTGCAAAATCTTTTCCCTCTGGCTTCGATGCTCCTCTATGCCAGCTCAATCACACTAATTGTTGAGTTGAGGTATTCTACTGCCTCGACCTTTATGTTGGAATAATTATTATGACCCTAGGTGTCTCAGGGGATCATCTAGTAATTTAGCCATGATTTGTGTTCCCAGTGTGATGATTCTGGCCATCATTCTCGAAAGCATCCCGTGATGCTACTTAGTAATAGGTATTCTACTCCTTGGGCTTTGAACCTGAGATTCACTCTACCTACTTCATGTTGATAGTAATTGCTAGTGCCTTTAGGATATTAGTAACCTTTGCGATAGTCCTTGAAGTCCGTGGTATCTTCTTCTTCCAAATACCATGAACTACTTATGGCAGAAGTTCCTCGTTGAACTGAAATATCACAACAGGATTATTCTTGATGAGTTCTCCATTCATAAATCGTGACTCCGCCAGTTCTACCTTTCTGCATGGGTTATCCGGAAGAAATATGTTGAACTTGGTTCGACATACTAATCTATGCATCCACAACTCAGAAAATTATATGTTCCTTTGAGTTGTTCTCTTTAGTTGCATTCTGACCCTCGTCTATCAATTGATAGTCAAGAGTATGCGTGCGTTCGTTTATCGATGCCTATTACTCTTGTGGTCCGTCAAGCCATTCTATCGCAGAATGACTAGGAGAAACAAACTCCAGTACCTCTTCCATATCTAGGATTGGGTCAAAGCAGTTGTGCTCCGCAGATCAAATGCCAGCCCAGCTTTTGGTTCTGTTCTACCTTGGAGTATTACCCCCTTTATGTCAGAATTGTCATGAGAACTGCACCAACTCTCATGAATTTTGACGTAGTGATACTTCTCACCATCAATACTCATTCCTCGATTCCGTGTGGTTATAACCGGAATGTCGACAAGTGAATCGTGATGTGTGAAATCAATACTGCTAGCAACTCTGTTGCTTGGTAGTAAATGGACAATATTCTCATTCTTAGCATGTTGGTTTTTGAATCATCCTTCTAAGACTGATCGTGCTACCCAGCCCTTATTTCGGTGCACCCTTCGATTGATGAGTTAGGATCTTGTCAAGTCCTCACTCATTTGATCATATCGTCTTGCCCTGGAAAGCAAGATTGTTCTCGAGCTTAGTAACATACCGGTGGTTCGTGATTTTCCGAAGATCTTCTCGGAAGTATTACCAGGTTGTTCCCTGACTGTTATGTTGAGCTCGTGATCAAGTTGGTTTCTTGTGAACCACCTTCTCGCCAAGAATCGGTGTTAGATATCCCTGAGCTAGTTGGTTAAGCTAGACAACAACTTGGAGAGTTGGAAGATAAAAGCTTGTCTGACTTAGTTCGTTCCAAAGGGATATTCTTGTGTAGTGTGTATTGGAGAAAGATGATATCTTCATCGATTGGTCCCTGTGATCAGTTGCTGGACCTATTGTCTTATCAATCCTTTGATTTGAGTGTGGGCTATCGTCAAATCAAATCAGTACCAACGATGTTCGTAATGTTGTCTTACTCGTGGTTGATCCCTCGAGCATACATCCTTACATCTTTGGTCTGACCAATGCTATCACTTGTTCACTTAACTATGGAATTCCTTTTAAAAGGAAACCCGGATGAATTGTTGTTGAGCCCATTGACAACATCCTTATTCCCTCCATGATTTTGTTGAACATTAAGTTAGCGTTGGAAACTTTTGAAAGCATTTCTTCATGCTAGTTCATGGAGCAAATGTTCGGATGTAAGAAGTGACTTCCTTTAATTCATGTGCATCTAATGCAAGTTGCCGCCGTGGACTCGAGAAAGTCAATGTTGCTTTCTTTGGAATCATTCCAAATCAGTCATGCACACGTGCGAAGAATGCTGTGGCTTGAAGACTTGCAACCTTCATTCCATATGTGTATCCCTAGCACACCAAGCCACTGATTGATTTGTTCAAGGAGAAGGAGTTTCTTCATAAGAGCTAATCCGGACTTATGAAAGAACTTCGATATCCTCGCTGATGGTTCCCAACCAGAACTCGGTAGTGTTTTATTGTAAGACTACCATGAGGGCATGCTTGTCTGGGACAACGTGTTCACATGTTTGTAGCAGAACCAGCTCATGTTTTGGAGCTTGCTATCGTAGTTCATTTCCCGAGAATCTCGCAACGTCATCTCGTCGATTTGTGTTGCAAACTTTCATTTTTCTTTCTAGACTCGATGAGTCTGGGAATATCCTGACACCAACCAGATCTGAATCTCAGGCAGATATGATGGTTGGAATATTTCCCAAGAACTATAATATTGGTTCCTCGATAACCGGTAAAGTGGATGTCGTGGCCAACACACCCAGCCGGAAGACTTATTATTGTAGTATCTTGTTTGAGGAAGTTGGCCACCTCCCCATAAGGATTTCGTAGGATTTACCTCTGTAACTGTTCCTTATGGATTCTACCGCTCCCGAAGTCCGACCTTTACTTGATGTTCTAGTTATCAAACCATATCTATGAATGGGTTACACTAGCACGTCAAGGAGAACATTAGAAGCGGAGTGCTAAATGTCTCTCGGTCGATCATCCAGATTTTGTTTCCTTGGCCTCGCTAGGGTGAAACCTGAGTTGATGTTATCTTCCTATGCATCTGCATCGTCCATCGTTGTTCATCATGGTGGTATGTTGTGTTGCCAGGATCCTTCACACGGATGTTGGTAAAACCTTGATGATTGTGGAAATGCTCAAGTTCTTGAGAGCACACACAAGCGCTACGTGTTATCATCGGCACTAACTGGGTTTGCTCTCAGTTCCCTCGGCAATGCTATGATCCTTTTCAAATAGTGAATTCACTCTCTATTGTTGGGTTCTTCCCCAGTTACCAGAATCATTCCCAGCATTTGCATTTTGTTCCCAGCTTGCACCGCCAATGTGCCATTCTACCATGGGTCTCTTCCATTTCCGGTGATGAGCAAACTCATCCATTACGTTGTCTTCAACAAGGTAATCCACATCATCCAAGTCCGAGTATGCCATTCTACCGACCCCCTCCAAACGATCGCTCGAGAATTGTCTTAGGCTGGTTTAAAGAGTTTCAATGATCTCTGAATCAAAGGTAATTCTTTTTGCCACTTAAGGGGAGATGTCTACGAGTCACGGTTCCGAGGATGTTTCGTCGTGGTATCATGGCAACTCAACTCCTCGCTACGTGGACAATCGTTTACCACCTTCCTAGGTGTGGAATCGTTGTCTACCTAGTGAACCTTCGTCATCCGTTTCTTTCCACCCCTCTTGATGTGTATCTCGTGTCTCAACCCGAGTGATGGTTCTATGTCTCATTCCGTGAGTTAATCCTGAGTTGTTCGACCTTCGAGAAGATCGACCCTTCTAGAGTCTCCTTCCCTCCAGGTCATGTTGACAGGATTTCTCAGAGCAAGACGACAAGGCAAAGATGGTGTTCAAATCAACGTTCATTTGGAGTGCAACCTGGATCGTGAAGATTATACTAGTTGCGTTTCCCCTTCACCTTACCCTATGCTTGAATCTCGAGACGAGATTCTTGTTTAGTGGGGGTGAGTTGTCACATCCCTAGCTTCTGGTAATGCTCTAGGCTAGCTCATGTGTGCATCATGTTTAAATTCTGAAAATTTGAACTGAGGGAATTTTGGAAGCCTCAAAAACTTAAATAAAAGAGGGGCAAAAACCCTAGAAATCTCATTCATTGCTTCAAAATGCTCTTTTTAAATGTTTGATAATTTTTGGTAAGGATTCTGGTCCCAACCAAAATATTGAACATTTTTAAGGGATTTTTTTGGGACTTTGGATTTAAATCATTAGCTATTTGAATTTGAATTATATTCATATAAATAGAATATAATTTCAAATACCCCCTGAAATATTTTATAAGCTTTTGGAAAAGTCCATCTAGCAATATGAAATATTCAGAGGAGCTTTGGCATTGTTTGAATTATTTTTTTAATTCAAAACAGTGGCAAAATTTATTAAATAAAACAAACAGAACAAAAAAATAAATAAAAAGAACAGAGCTTACCTGGGCCACTTACCGCAGCCTACCTGGCCCAGCCCCCCCCCCAGCCGGCCCAGCCCACCTCCCTCCTTGTCCTCTTCTTCCTCTGCCAGTAGGCAGAGGCGAGGCGTGGCGCGCGCCCGAAGAGCGCCGGCCACCTCCTGCTTCGCCGTGGCAGCCTCCCTGCCTCCCTCCTCGACGCCCGGAGACGCCACGCCACCCCCTCGGACCCCTCTCACTCTTCCTCGAGGCCCCGCCCCTCTGCTCTTTCTCTCTCGCCCGAACCCGAACACAGCCGTCGCCGCCGACTAGAACCACCGCGGCCACAGGCCCTCCCCCGCCTCGCCGACGTGTTCATGGCCTCCGTTTCGACCTCCTCGTCCTCCCCGTCGACTCACTCGACGCCGGATGCCTCAAAACACCGTCACCGGCCTCTTCTTCATCGCCGGCCGCCGCGGATCCCCATCATCGACTCGTCGCCGTCCGGCCTTCCCCGAGCCTGCTTCGGCGTCCGCTGCAACCGCCGTGAGCCACCGAACCTTTTCCCCCTCTCCGTTCCCTCTCTGGCACGCCGTAGCCGCCTCGCCCCTTTCGCCCGACTGCGTCGCCGCCTGCACTCACCGCCGACACGACTCCGGCGACCATTTGGTCCGGGCGTCGTGTCCAACATGCTCGCTGCCTCGCGTAGCTGCTGTAGGTGCCACGAACGCGATACCACGGCCGCAGCAGCCCCGTAGCCAGAAACAACCGAACGCCGGCGCCGCCTCGAGCTCGTTTCCGGCGAGCTCCGGCCGTCCCCGCTGCTGCCGCAAGCCTCCCTGGATGCGGGCGAGCCCCAGCTCCCCGCGCGTGCACTCGGCCGGCCGTTTGGTCGCCGGAGACGCAAACCCGAGGCTCGCCACCGCGGCTGGCCTTGCCGGCGTCAAGCCGCCGGTGGGATTGACCCACTTTGACCACGGCGGGACCCCTCCCCCCCCCTGTGTCCATGACATGTGGGGCCGGCCTGTTAATTAGGCTAGGATTAGTGTTAACTAAATATTAGTTAGTTTAATAGACACTGACAATGGGCCCCAGGCCGCTAACTAAATTAGATTAGTTAGGTTAGTCACTGACGGATGGGACCCACCGGTCAGGGGTTGACCGGACTGTGCCACGTTGACCTGCTGACGTCATCATGACATCAGGCTGACGCAATTAAATCATTTCTGGATTTAATTTAATTCTGAAATTCCAGAAAATAGCTAAAACTTCAATAAATCATAGAAAATTAACCGTAACTCCAAATTTAATAAATTATATATGAAAAATTATCAGAAAAATTCAAGGAATCCATCTGTACCATTTTCATGCATGTTAGAACAACTTATAGGTGCTGTTTAGCACAAATCATATAAAGGGCATTTAAATAATCACATATGGAGTTTGAATTTGAATTTTGTATTCAAACCAACTTCATTTAATCTGTTGCTAGTTGCATTAGCTCAAAACACATTCATTTTGCCATGTCATGATCATGCATCATATTGTGCATTGCATTGATTGTGTTCCTTCTGTGTTGCCGGTATTTGTCCCCTCTCGATAGACGTGATACCGATGATGTGATCGTTGACACTGATGAAGACTCAATGTTATCTTCAGAAGTGCCAGGCAAGCAAAACCCCCTTGTTCATTCCGATACAATCCCACTCTCTCGCTCCTGCTCTCTTTTACTGCATTAGGACAACAACGATTCATCTGTTACTTGCTGCGGTAGCTGAACCCCTTTATCCTTTGCATGACCTGTCATTGCCACAGTAAATAGATGAAACCCACTAGCATGAGTAGGAGTTGTTTGAGCCCTGATGTGCCTACTCATTCATGCTTGTTTGTCATGCCTGCTACTGCTTAGAGTTGAGTCAGGTCTGATTCATCGGGGATGAATCAGAGGCGTGTGAACATGTCCTACTATGTGTGAGCTAAGTGTGTGAACACGATTTGGTAAAGGTAGCGGTGAGAGGCCATGTAGGAGTACATGGTGGGTTGTCTCATTGCAGCCGTCCTCAGGAACTGAGTTCTGTGTTTGTGATCCATGACCAGCTACTACCACACATTGGAATGCTTAAGTGCCCCTCTCGACTTATTAATCAACATGATCTCTGTCCAGGAGTTGCAACTAGTTTCTGGTGTTTGTAGGTAGTGTTAGTAGTCTACCAAGTGGCACCCGGTACAGGTGGGCTTGGGACAGACTAGGCACAGTGGCCCGGTGTACCAAGTGGCACCCGGTTGGTGGGCTTGGGAACCCTGCACACATCGTTTGGGGTCGTGAGCGACACCCCGGCCGGATCTCCTTGCAGATGGAACCCGAATAGGCGATAAACCTGGACTAGAGACTTGTTCGGTTAGTCAGGTCGTGGCCGACTCCCTCGCCCGGCTTCCGCTTGAAGGTTGCCGAGGTACATGACGTGTACAGGGCGGTAAGTGGCGAGAGCGTGTGTGAAGAAGTACACCCCTGCAGGGTTAACATCATCTATTCGAATAGCCGGATTCCTCGGATATGGAAACGTGGACCCCTTGCATAGTTCATAGACAAGTGAAAGTGGATACTCTAAAACACGCAAGATAAGCGTGAGTGCTATGGATGGCGTTCTCGTAGGGAGACGGGAGCGGATCCATAGTAGTGTATTGATATGGTGAATATGTGGACTCGTGTGCGCCACCTCAAAGAGTTACTTGCAGTCGTAGTTCAGGTTAGCCACTGAGTCAAAGCTGGCTTGCTGCAGTCAAACTCCACCATCCCCTTTGTTGATAATGAGGCATATGTAGATAGATCTGATGTAAGTCTTGCTGGGTACATTTGTACTCACGTTTGCCTATTTTATGTTTTTGCAGAGAGACTTCAGTCTCACTAGTAGTTCCGCGTGGACTTCGACGTTTAGCTTGATACCTCAGCTACGATCTTGTGCCCTCGGCAGGATCTGATAGATAGTCAGGCTTCTCAGCCTTTTCATTTATAGATGTCTGTACTCAGACATGATAGCTTCCGCTTGTGCTTTGATTGTATGCTCTGAGTGTTGGGTCATGAGACCCATGTTTGTAATATCTCGCTCCTCGGAGCCTATTGAATAAATACTTGAGTCGTAGAGTCATGTTGTGATGCTTGTTGTATTTGCACATATCGAGCATATTGTGTGTATGTTATTGAAATGCTTGGTATGTGTGGGATCTGACTATCTAGTTGTTTATCTTTAGTAGCCTCTCTTACCGGGAAATGTCTCCTAGTGTTTCCACTGAGCCATGGTAGCTTGCTACTGCTCCGGAACACTTAGGCTGGCCGGCATGTGTCCTTCTTCGTTCCTGTGTCTGTCCCTTCGGGGAAATGTCACGCGATGAATACCGGAGTCCTGTTAGCCCGCTACAGCCCGGTTCACCGGAGTCCTGCTAGCCCAGTGCTACAGCCTGGATCCACTCGCTGATGACCGACACGTTCGATGCTGGGTCATGGATGCCTGTCCCTGTAAGTCTGTGCCACTTTGGGTTTACGACTAGCCATGTCAGCCCGGGCTCCTTATCATATGGATGCTAGCGACACTTCATATACGTGTGCCAAAAGGCGCAAACGGTCCCGGGCAAAGGTAAGGCGACACCCGTGGGAATACCGTGCGTGAGGCCGCAAAGTGATATGAGGTGTTACATGCTAGATCGGTGTGACATCGAGTCGGGGTCCTGACATGGTACTCATTAGCCGAGCCAAGAAGCAGGCCATGTTGCAGGCTTAATTCCTCATCTTGGCGATGCATGGCGGGGTTTCTGTACTTCAGTATGACAATGACACTACTATCTTCATGGAATGACTTTGAAAACGCAAAAAATATGTAAGTTATTCTTTGTTTATTTGAGCAGTTATCTGGTCTCAAGATTAGTGAACTCTTCTACTTCAAAAATGACAAAGAAGAACAAAATCAGTACACACAACTGTTTGGTTGTGAGTCGAGCTCTTTCCCCTTTAGATATCTTAGTATCCTAATGCAATTTACGTAACCTTCTTAATAAGGAACGGAATGGTATTCACGATCGCTTTGAGAAAAAGTTGAGTTTTTGGATTGATAAGCATATGTCTTATGGGGAAAGGCTCACCCTGGTCAATGTTGTTCTCACAAGTTTGCCTATGTTCATGATATCTTTCTTTGAAATACCTAAAGGGGTAAGAAAAATATTGAATTACTACGAATCTAGGTATTTCTGGCAGTCTGATGAACATAAACGTAAATATAGTCCGACGAGGTGGGATGCCCCATCTGTTTCCCTAAAGACCAAGGGGATTTAGGGGTGCAAGACTTCGAGATTTAAAAAAAGTGTATGTTGAGCAAATGACTATACAAGATACTTACCGAGGACGGAGTTTGGCAAGAATAACATAGGAACAAGTACCTTCCTTCTAAATGCCTCTTTGAGATTCGTGCAAAACCAACTAACTCAACTTTCTGAAAAGACCTAATGAGGGTCAAAAATGATTATTTTTTTCACATAGGACGTTTGTCCTAGGAAATAGCCTGCCTACAAGGTTCTAAGAAGATACAAGGCTAGGAGACATGCCACTAGGCATGCAATACCCTCGCCTCTTTGATGGGCCAGGTACGGTTGAATTTTGCCTTCGCAAGGCTACTGGCGGGGAAATTGACAATTTGGTTAAACCTTATTGAAAGGTTGATGACAGTCAACCTTTCACATTAATCGGACTCATTCCGTTAAAAGTAGACTACTTTTGATGTCTACATAGTCAAATCCATGTATACAAACCTCATTAATGATGAACAACCTTTTGACTTCGCGTGCTGGGCGCCGTGTGCGCGCCGCTGCCCGCGTGGTGGCCGCCGTATTCGTGCCGCTGCGTGCGTGTCAGCCGTCGTGTCCGCGCAGCCCGCGTCTTGGCCGTCGCATGCGTGCCGCTGCGTGCATGCCAGCCGCCGTGTGCGTGCTGGCCGCTGCGTCCGTGCAGCCCGCGTCTTGGCCGTCGCATGCGTGCATGCTGGCCGCCGCGTCCGTGCAGGCTGCTGCCCGGGTGTGTGCCGGCCGCCACGTCGTGCTGCTGCTCTCGTGTGTGCCGCTGCGTGCGTGCCGACTGCCATGTATGTGCCGACCGCAGCGTCCACGTCGCGCGCAACCAACGCCTGTCGCCGCGTCCGCGCCGCGCGCTAGCTGTTCACTGCCACTGTTGTGTGCGTGCTAGGCGCCGCCACCGCGTGCTAGCTGGCTAGCTGCTAGCCGCGCGTGCGCGTGCTGCCTGGCCGTCGCTGCGTGTGTGTGCTGCCGCGTGATGCGTGGGTGCAGCAGCATCAAAATTTTCGGTTTGTGTTTTTTTCGTCCTTGGCCGAAATGGCCGAATTTTGGAAATTTTAAATTTTCCGGCCAAATCTCGGACGAAATTGCAAAATCAAAATTTAAAAAATTGACTGAAATTCGGCTGTAATTCAAACAAGATTTGAAATAAAACAAAGCATAAACATAGCAGCGCAACTACCATCCGGATTGATCATATAAACTTCACCAAATAAGCTCTAGGGATTAATAAAACTGCATTTGTCCAACATAACAGGCACACATTAGTTATAAAGTTGCCTCCAACATAACCCTTAACAGTCCAACATCAGTTCAACAATCACAGTGTAGTTCAGAGTTTAAATAGTCCGGTACAGCCAACAGACTTAAGGATTACACATAGAAACAACAGCTCCAAAAGACAACCATCAAAGCATGACATTGAAACAGCAGCTTCAAGCTTGCCTACATCCAAAAGCTTCTTGATATCCTTGGTCATTCTTCACGTGCCATTTCTGATTTAGAGAAAACAGAGAAAGGGTCAGGATGGAGGTAGTTCTGCATCGGAATTATCTTCTGCCACTTTGTGCATAAAAAAATTAAAATGGACTAACAGGACAAGTAAGTAGCTAGTAGAACAATAGTCAAATGTTATGCATGCTCATGAATCAAATAACAAATCTACTGCAACAATATACTAGGTTTTTTATTCACCAAGAAGCTTCAGGAGTTTTTTTTACGAACCAACCTGTGGTTGGATGGTTAGAGGGACTGTGGTATCCCCAGCCCATCAGGGTTCAAGTCCTGGTGCTCGTATTCCTGGATTTCTGGCGATGCGCATTCAGTGGGAGGAGACGTTCCCGTCGATGACGAGGTGGCTACAGTGACTTCGTAAATTTCAAGATGATATGTCGGTTCAGTCTTTCGAATGTGCTCATAGGGATAAGGTGTGCATGTGTGCGTTCATAGGGGTGAGTGTATGCACGTTTATATGAGCGCTTGCGTCTGTACTGTATTAAAAAAAATTAAAGATTTTTTTTTTGAAAAAAAGGATTACCTTCGGCCTCTGCATCAGTCGATGCATGCAACCATATTATTAGAAAGCGTAACCAGAAGCAAAGGTTAAATGCCTCCATATATTAGAATGATGAATTCTAATTTATAGTTTGTACTCCAGCACAACAAAACTCTAAGGATACAAAGAAAGTAACATGAACACAAACAACCCACTGTTGACTTGGACTAGCCATTTGTCAATCGTCATACTGAAGGAAAATCCACGGTGAAAAATGTGAATCAAAACGGCATGTACTCCCAGCCGCCATCGCCGCCTGTGTGTGCGCTGCCGCGCGATGCGTTTGTGCAGCCGCATGTACTGCCCAGCCGCCGTTGCTGCCTGTGCGTGCTGCCGCGCGAGCTGGGCACCGCCACCGCTTGTGTTGTCTGCGCCGTCGCTGCGGTTGCGTGTTTGCCGAGCGCCACAACATGCGTCCGCGCGTGCGAAGCTCGACACCGGAGCTCGCCACGACCACTACCACCACTGCTGGTTGAGCATTGGAGGGCCGGCCGTCGTTTTTTCCGCCGGGGCGTGCTCTGGCCATGTCGCACGTAAGCAGCTTATCAAAATGTCCCAATACGAGGAGGCCAGTTTGAGAGGCGTGGATGTGAACGCGAGCAAACGAGGGCTCAAAGCGGATGTTTAGGGGCTCAAAATAGCTAGTTGCGGCTGTAGATGCTCTTACATCGCAAGGTCATCTTAACAAAAGCTGGGAAAAATATTGGCAAGGATGCACTTGCACGGTGTGTTGCTTTTGTGGTGAAAATAAGGGTTGCTTTTGGTGAGGAGTCGATTCAGTGTCTATTTCTTCACTGCCCACTTGCCAAGCTATTATGGCGATCGGTCCATATAACTTTTAATCTACCTCTACCCACAAGTGATATGAATATGTTCGAAAACTAGTTAGTGAGAGTGTATCCCAAGTTGAAGTCTCAGATCCGTATGAAAATTTGGGCTTTACTTTAAGCCATTTCAAACACTTGTAATGACCGTATTTTTAACAAAAGGAAAGTTCTATTTTTTTTGCAGATTATCTTCAAGGCCATCAGTTGGATCCATACATGATCGTTACTATGCAAGGAGGAGGATTGGAAGCCCACAGTCTTTGAGTGCAATCGATACGAGATGGTCTCTCGGGATTTGTTCAACCAATTTAGTTGGTGGGCTATTAGTAGGATTTATGGTGTATGAGATTCATTTTTCTACTATTGCTTTTTATTTCCCTTGGGCAACTGCGTGCGGCAGCTATTGTGATCAGATATTGAACTCTGAAATAATCAATAAAAGGTGATGTGAATCACTCGATGATGCAGAGGCCAAGGGGTATTCCCTCCTTTCAAAAAAAAAATGTTTGTTTCGTCAAAAAATTGTAATTAGTAGTGCTATTCCTCGATGATAGGTCTACGATACCTCACTCTTTCTTTAGATGGAAGGAAGAACGGTTTTTGTCCCTGGTTGGTTATCTTTGCACAATTTCAACTCCGAGCCCCTTCCCCATCATTCTTGAGATTTGTTGAGTTCAAGTCCCAGGAAACAAGGTAGTCCATCGACTTCATAATTTAAGATAATAACGACTACATTGACTGGAACGTAGTAGTAGGAGTATATAATTCATCACAAACCACACCTAGTCGCGCACACGTATTCAGTTCCCTCCCTTCCACAAGCTGCTCCGTGCATGAGACCGCGTTCTACCGAACATACTTCAGCCCAACCACAAGTGCTCGGCATAAGTGCCTAGACAACCATGGCGAAAGCACGGCGGTCCGTCGTCCTCGCGCTCAGGATCGGGACCGCGGCGGCGGCCGGCGTCGCGGCGATAGTCATGGCCACGAGCCACAAGACGACCACCGTCTTCGGCGTGCAGGTGCAGGCCAAGTTCCAATACACGCCGTCCTTCGTGTAAGTATCTATAGCTGCTGCTCCCAGCTGTTTCCGTATCATCGTGCCGGCCGTGTCACCGAGAACGAACGAAACGCCGCGCGCGCGCGCGCGTGCCTTGCAGGTTCTTCGTGGCCGCCAACGTCGTCGCGTGCGCCTACAGCCTCCTCGCCCTCCTCGTGCCGCCGGCGAGCCCCGCCGCGAGGCACGTCCTCGTGGCCGACGCGGTGAGTTCACGGCGCACCACGCTGCCCGGCCAATATGGCCACGTCTCTGATTAGGTCGTTTTTGCTGAACTTGTTGTCATGGGCTGCAGGCGCTCGGCATGGTGCTCACCGGCGCCGCCGCGGCCGCGGCCGCCATATCGGCCCTGGGGAAGAACGGGAACAGCCATGCCGGCTGGCAGCCGATCTGCGGGCTAGTACCCACTTTCTGCGACCATGTCACGGGAGCTCTCGCCTGTGGCTTCGTCGCGGTCGTCCTTCACTTGCTCGTCGTTCTCCATTCCATTTACACCATGAACAGCTAGGGCATTTGTCGCTGGTTTTTACTGCATGAAGAGAATAAATTCGAATATACACGCTCTCTCAGTAGCATAGTTTGTGATATTCTGAAATTATTACTTGCAGTTTTTTAGACTTCAAAATTATGCTAGTATTGCTTTGGTAGAACTAAAGCTTCGTCGACCCAGGCTATGTAAATTAATTTGAAGGTAATTCTGTGAAATAAATAAGCAAATGTTCTTTGATCCATGAGACAAACAATGTTTCTTGTCACTGTGAGTCGGCCAAGATCGATTCTTCTTTTGATTATGTATGAGTATGAGCGAGTAATGAGAGAGTTAGTTGAGATGTCACTACCATATTCTTGTTTAAACCACATTATTTTGTCATTATAAATTTTCAGTTGAGTCAACGGGAAGGATGGCAGGATCTCCTTTTGGATTAACTAGCAAGGTCCAGTGTTCAAGTCATGATACACACAATCAAGAGCACATATTAGCCCATGTACAGCTACCCTGAGCAGACTGGTGAAGCTATTGTCCGAACATGTATTGGAATGCACGTCCGATTATAGTACTCCCTCCGTCCCATAATATAAGGACGTTTTTGACATTAGTGTAGTGTCAAAAACGTTCTTATATTATAACCGCAAAAAAGAAAACGTTGGACAGAAGGAGTAATATTTAAGAGCCACGCATCTCACAAGTGAATTTAACAATAAGATAACAAAACAGAAGGTTCCAAATCAAAAGGTGTCGAAGGGAAGTACTCCCTCCATCCCAAAATAAGACAATTATTTTGGGATGGAGGAAGTACTTATTAGATTGAGTTAGGTGTTGCTAAACGTCCAGTTTTTGCGGAAAAAAAATGTTGATTTGCAGTTTGGTTGGAAAAAAATATTGAGCTGCATATTTAGGTAGTGGGAAAGAAGGCATAGGTTTTTTTCAGCTCACAAATCACTTTGGTCCCTCCCTCACCCTAAAATGAACAGGGTGATCTCGTTATTCTTGGTTAAAATGTGTTATGATTTTCACCAAACTTGTCATCTAAAAACAATATTTATGAGACATTTCCATTCAAGTTTGTGGATGAGTAAAAAAAAATGTTGACAAAGGGTCTTGTGATGCCAAGACTCATTTGACATTTGGGATCTTCGCATTGCAAAAAAAAGACTTTACATAATGAGAGGATCAGGAAAATGCCCACGAGGATAGCTACAGCCAGCTAGTCAGTGACAGATTAAAAGATATATGCAAATGCAGGTTAGAAAGACCAAGCGCATCATATTCTAGCAGAAACAAGATCCAGGGGGCTGCTAACATGTCACCACCTACATATATAAACAACAAGTGCATTAACTTGCATAATCTTGCAACAATAATGGTCAATACTGCCTCAAGCAAGAACATAAACATACCCCAAATTAACAGTGTGTTTTAAATCCCCGGTGCATGCAAGATTTTGGAAAAGTGGCTGCGACAAGGTTCTCAGCAAGATCGTAGATGCTCAAACTAGAGCTTTAATCGTGTATCTCGAAGTACATGGGTGTATTACACCTACAGAAATACCTGTCCCAAAGAAGGATTACAATATTTATGTCAGTGTTGCGAGACATACTTCTGAGATGTAATCGCATTTTTTGCTGGCCATGAACAAAAGCAGCAAGCTCTAAATGTCCAAATAAAATGACTTCAGTCATCATAACAGAAAGATAACAATGCAACCCAGAGCTGACTCAGCATGGGATAACTGTGTTTTCCTTCTCAATGGAAGTAACCGAGGACCTGGCCACCTACATTCTGCCTAATTGCTTCCTCGTGATCTAAAACGCCATTTGGGGTGGTCACCACAACATAGCCCCACTGCAAAGCAAATAAGAGCACGAAAAGGAAATGTGTTAGAAATAACACACTAACTCTACAAATAAATAAATAGCACATAATAAAGCAGGACAAATAAGCATTCGGAAGTTAGTTTAGCTACCAAGTGCTTCGCTTGACATCCACACCAGAGATGCGATCAAAAGATATCAGAATAATAAGAGTAAAGACAAGAAAGTTTACACTAGGTACCAGTATCAGTTAGTTGTTGTTTTATGTAATTTCCCTGAGAATGTGTACTTCTTCTCACTTGCCAAGTCATCTCTAAATGAAAAGATGGAGTACTCATATTTGCGACAAAAGTAATTCAACGAAGTTAGCAAACTTCTATGGTCTGTCATCAAAAAGAGATAACTTGTGGACTTTTTCACTTGCTTCCAAAAGTGCTATTTGCAACAGGGACAGATGACCATTTATACTACATCCTTCCATGGCTTGGTTTATATTTACTCAATTACTCAAAAATCTGCCACAACCCGCAATGGCATGTTTATTAGAATGTTTTCAAAAGTTTACGTACTAGTAGAAGTAAAATACTGTTTGATCTAGTCAATATTTAGTAGCTCATAGCCATAATGTACATTTCATGATCAGTATTGTATATGTTGTCACTGCAAGTAGCAGAATGGATTCAATAATAAGCATTTAAGCTAGCAAGGTCTGGCACGCCATATCTTCACCTTCCTGATTCTCACGGTATGAGTAACAGTACCAAAATAGACCAAGCAAGATAACTGTATCCCTCAACTAACAGAAGATATGAATGTTCACAAATATCAAATATGAGTTGATAAAATACCTGCCGTGTTGGAAGCATCCTAGTTCTGTATTTTTCTATTTCCGTAGCTCTGAGGTCCTGCCTGTAAGTGAGAGCTTTGCAATCTTTAATCCTTCCCTGAAGTTCCACGGTGATTTTTCCAACCCTATGTGGATCAAAGACCTCGAAATTTTTTATGTAACCTGAAAAATGTCCAAAGAATAAATTTCAGGGAAAATTACCACCGCAAAAGAAATGTTCTTGTTATGACCGGTTTGGTCTATACCAGGAAGAGTCCCACCGGGCATTAGTATTAGGGGCTTGACCCACAAGTTATCTTAGGCAAGTTATTTTAGGCAAGTTATCTTAGGCTAAAGTTATAAATACTAGTTGTAAGACATCGTTTGAGATCAAGCAATAAAGATATTATAATCTTCTGTTGCCCGGCTCCCTGAGGAGCCGGAACCCTAGCCGACAACAGCCAACCGCCGCCGCCCCTAACCCTAGCCGCGACAGCGCCCACTCGCCGGCGCGTCCGCTCCAGCCCTCGTCCACCTCCACCTCATCCCTATAACCTGCGTAGCCGCGCTGGTAGGAACCCTAGTCCTACCAATTTGGTATCAGGTACCCGGGTTTCGACCATGTCTTCGCCACCTCCAATTCCGCCGCCGCCGCCACCACCGCCGCTGCCCATCAACTCCACCACCGCCGCTGCCGCCAACTCCTCCACCGCCGCCGCTTCCACGCCGGGCGCCACGGCGTCGCTCTCGGCGCCGACCCTCCCGGCGCCCGGCACCGCGCCAGGCCACGGGCGGCCACCGACCCCCGTCCAACATACGCCGCCGCCGTCACCCTCAACGACCTAGTCGCCGCGGTCCAGGGCATTCGCCTCTACCTGGCAAGTCCGTACGGGCCGCCTCCACCACTACATCACGCCATGGCCGCGGGTCCGCAGGCGCTGCCGTGGTACTCGGTACCGGGGGCCATCACCGGAGGCTACCCGGCGCTCCCCGCCCCGGCGGCCGCGCCGCCGCCTTGGCCACAGTGGCCGCCGCCGCTCGCGACGGCAACCGCGCCACTCGCCGCCACCACGGGGCCGCAGTGGCCCACCTGGACCGCGCCGGCCGCGCCGTCTTCCGCTGCGCCGTCACTTCCAGCGGCCACGGAGCAGGGTCCTCCACCGCCCCATCCCAGCCCTAACTTGGGCCGGTCGTCGCCGAGCGGGCTTCCGATCCAGGAGGTCCGCTTTCCGTCATCGCCATCACCACTCCCCGACTGGCTTCACGGGCCGCCCTCGGCCTACCCGGGGGCCCGTCCGCCGTCCGGTTTCCCGTTGCAGCCCGAGGCGTCGGGCGCCACCGGGAACTACGCCGGGCCTTCCACCATGGACCGCGCACCATCATCCGCCCTACGCACCGCCGAGACAGTGGGCCAGGGCGCGCCACACCAGCAGCTGCCCCGGTTCGCCAAGATCGACTTCGCCACATACGACGGCTCCGACGACCCGCTTAACTGGCTCAACCAGTGTGACCAGTTCTTCCGCGGACAGCGCACACCCGCGTCGGAGCGTACTTGGCTGGCTTCCTACCATCTCCGCGGGGCCGCCCAGACATGGTACTACGCCCTCGAGCAGGACGAGGGCGGCATGCCCCCGTGGGATCGTTTCCGAGAGCTGTGCCTTCTTCGTTTCGGGCCGCCGGTCCGCGGGAGCCGCTTGGCCGAGTTGGGCCGCTTGCCGTTCACCTCCACGGTGCAGGACTTCGCCGACCGCTTCCAGGCCCTGGCGTGCCACGCGCCCGGTGTGACGGCCTTACAGCGGGCGGAGCTTTTCATCGGCGGCCTTCCCGACCACATCCGCGTGGATGTCGAGATGAAGGGGCCCCAAGACCTTCAGACGGCCATGTACTATGCCCGGGCGTTCGAGCAGCGCGCCCAGGCCTTAACGCGTCCATCCGTGCCACGTGGGGGCCGACAGCTTCCCCGGCCGTCTCCGGCAGCACCAGCGTCGTCCACAGCCGCCCCGGCACCCACCCCGGCACCGACGCGGCCATTCAGGCGCCTCACTCAGGCGGAACAGCTGGAACGCCGGCGCCTGGGCTTGTGTTTCAACTGTGATGCGCCCTATGCACCGGGCCATGTCTGTCCCCGCCTCTTCTACCTGGAGACGACAGACGAGACTGAGGAGGAGACACTGGAGGATGGCCTCGGCGCTCCAGCCCTTGCGGAACCCGCAGCGGCACCCGCGCCCGCCCCGGCCACCGCCCTCGTGGCGTCCCTACACGCGCTGGCCGGCATCCGTGATGAACGGACGATGCTCTTACCGGTCATGATCCAGGGCGAGCGCCTGGTGGCCCTAGTGGATACAGGGTCCACGCATAACTTCCTGCCGGAGACCACCATGCGGCGCCTTGCATTACAGCCAACCGGCGGTGAGCAGTTGCGAGTCACAGTCGCTAATGGCGACCGTCTCCGCTGCCACGGGCTCGCCCGCGACGTGCCCATCACTATCGGCGACGAGCACTTCACCATCACCTGCGCCGGCATCTACTTGGGTTGCTTCGACTTCATCCTCGGCGTCGACTTCCTGCGCACTCTTGGTCCTATTCTATGGGATTTCGACGCGCTGACGATGACCTTCTAGCGGTTGGGCCGCCGCATTCGGTGGTACGGCATTGGGGGTGCCGCCCCAACCACTCCACTCCAGCTGGCCGCGACCACCGCCACGGCCGAGCACCCACTATTGGAGAGCCTCCTCCAGCAGCACGCGGACATCTTCACCGAGCCACAGGGACTGCCGCCCGCCCGCCCACACGATCACCGTATACATCTTCTGCCAGGCTCCGCGCCGGTGGCGGTACGGCCTTACCGCTACCCACAGTTGCAGAAGGATGAGTTGGAGCGGCAGTGTGCGCTCATGCTCGCGGCAGGCATCATCCGGCTCTCCACTTCGCCATTTACCGCGCCGGTGCTTCTCGTCCGCAAGTCAGACGGCACATGGCGTTTCTGCATCGACTACCGTGCCCTTAATGCTGTCACACTTAAGGACAAGTTCCCTATTCCGGTGGTCGACGAGCTCCTCGATGAGCTCCACGGGGCGCGCTTCTTCACCAAACTTGACCTCCGGTAGGGGTACCACCAGGTGCGCATGCACCCGGATGACATCGCCAAGACGGCGTTTCGGACTCATCACGGCCACTTCGAGTTCTTGGTGATGCCCTTTGGCCTCACCAACGCCCCGGCGACCTTCCAGGCTTTGATGAACGACGTCCTCAGGCCCTACTTACGCCGGTTTGTGCTCGTTTTCTTTGATGATATTCTAATCTACAGTGCGTCTTGGGCCGAGCACCTCCAGCACGTCGCCATCGTCTTCAACGAGCTTCGAGCGCACCACCTCCACCTTAAGCGCTCGAAGTGCTCGTTCGGGACGCCTTCGGTGGCCTACTTGGGCCACGTCATCTCGGCCGACGGGGTGGCTATGGACGCCGACAAGGTGGCAGCCGTCTCCGCATGGCCAACGCCTCACTCGCCGCGGGCTCTCCGCGGGTTCCTCGGCCTCGCCGGCTACTACCGGAAATTTATCCGGGAGTTCGGGCTTATCGCGGCGCCCCTCACGCGGTTGCTTCACCGCGACGCTTTCGCCTGGGACGACGAGGCAACGACGGCGTTCGAGGCCCTCAAGGGGGCCCTCACGAGGGGCCCCGTCCTCCAGATGCCCGACTTCGACCGCCCGTTCGTGGTGGACTGTGACGCCTCGGGCGCAGGGTTCGGCGCCGTGCTTCATCAGGGCGATGGGCCCCTCGCCTTCTTCAGCCGGCCTTTCGCTCCGCGTCATCTTAAGCTGGCAGCATATGAGCGGGAGCTCATTGGCCTTGTCCAGGCCGTTCGTCATTGGCGGCCATACTTGTGGGGACGGTCCTTCCAGATTCGCACCGACCACTACAGCCTGAAGTTTTTGCTAGACCAACGGCTGTCGACCGTGCCGCAGCACCAGTGGATCAGCAAGCTCTTCGGCTTCGACTTCTCGGTCGAGTATCGGCCGGGCCGCCTTAACACCGTGGCCGACGCGCTGTCCCGTCGTGACTCCGACCTCGCTTCCTCCGCCGACGAGTCCGTCGGGGCGGCCCTGTGCATCCGCTCCGGGCCGACGTTCGGCCTCTTCGCCGACATTCGCCGCGCCACTGCGACGGTCGACGACGTCGTCCGTCTTCAGCAGCAGCTCACGGCCGGCGACCTGGAGGAGCCTTGGCGCTTCTCTGATGGACTGCTCCTACATGGGCGTCGGGTCTTTGTTCCGGCGCAGGATGATCTCCGTCACCAGGTGTTACAGCTCGCCCACTCGGCGGGTCATGAGGGTATGCAGAAAACCCTCCATCGTCTTCGCGCCGACTTCTACATCCCTGGCGATCGCGCCCTGGTCCGCGACTGGGTTCGGTCTTGTCAGACATGCCAGCGCAACAAGACAGAGACTCTCAGGCCGGCCGGGTTACTCCAGCCCTTGGAGGTGCCATCTCAGGTCTGGGCGGATATATCCATGGACTTCATTGAGGGCCTTCCCAAGGTGGGCGGCAAGTCGGTCATCCTCACGGTGGTCGACCGCTTCTCCAAGTACGTCCACTTTATAGCACTCGGCCATCCATACACGGCGGCGTCCGTGGCCCGGGCCTTCTTCAACGGCATCGTCCGTCTACACGGGTTTCCTGCTTCCATCGTCAGTGATCGAGACCCCGTGTTCACGGGCCATGTCTGGCGCGACCTCTTCAGGATGGCGGGTGTCCAGCTCCGCCTGAGTACGGCGTTCCATCCTCAGACAGACGGTCAGTCCGAGGTGGTTAACAAGGTCATTGCCATGTATTTGCGTTGTGTGACAGGTGATCGGCCTCGCGCTTGGGTGGACTGGCTCTCTTGGGCGGAGTACTGCTACAACACCTCTTATCACTCCGCCCTGCGCGCTACGCCATTTGAGGTGGTCTATGGTCGACCACCCCCGCCTATACTTCCGGTGGATCCGGAGACAGCTCGGACGGAGGTTGCGGGTGACCTCATCCGCACTCGTGAGGAGATGCTTGCTGAGGTTCGTCAGCGTCTCCTTCAGGCCCAGCAGCTGGCCAAGCACTACTACGACGATCATCATCGCGAGGCGGAGTTCGCGGTGGGTGATTGGGTGTGGCTGCGTCTTCTCCACCGCTCTACGCAGTCACTCGACCCGCGCGCGAAGCGCAAGCTCGGCCCTCGCTACGCCGGGCCCTTCCCTATCTTGGAGCGCATTGGGAAGGTGGCCTATCGTCTTCAGCTTCCAGCCCGCGCTCGCATCCACGACGTCTTCCATGTGGGGCTGCTCAAGCCTTTCCGTGGCGAGCCACCGGCGGCTACACCGGCGCTTCCTCCCATCGCCAATGGTCGCATTCTTCCAGAGCCGGCAAAGGTATTGCAGGCGCAGCTCCGTCGTGGCGTCTGGTTCATCCTCGTTCAGTGGGCAGGCCTTCCGGAGGAGGAGGTACTTGGGAGCAGCGTGAAGAATTCCGCCAACACTATCCAGACTTTCAGCTCGAGGACGAGCTGTTTGCGCAGGCGGGGAGAGATGTTATGACCGGTTTGGTCTATACCAGGAAGAGTCCCACCGGGCATTAGTATTAGGGGCTTGACCCACAAGTTATCTTAGGCAAGTTATTTTAGGCAAGTTATCTTAGGCTAAAGTTATAAATACTAGTTGTAAGACATCGTTTGAGATCAAGCAATAAAGATATTATAATCTTCTGTTGCCCGGCTCCCTGAGGAGCCGGAACCCTAGCCGACAACAGCCAACGCCGCCGCCCCTAACCCTAGCCGCGACGGCGCCCACTCGCCGGCGCGTCCGCTCCAGCCCTCGTCCACCTCCACCTCATCCCTATAACCTGCGTAGCCGCGCTGGTAGGAACCCTAGTCCTACCAGTTCTCATACCCTCTCAAGAGCTTAATTTGCAACAGCAGTGGGGAGGAGACTAAATAACATTACATGTTCATAACGTTTTTCCCCTTTCTTTTCACATGCTGAAGTTAAATGATAAAGGAAAGGCTGCCAATACCCCAAATAACTTATTTTTTCACTTGTTCTCGATAAATGAAGGTGTATAATGCCTGGTGATTCAAATACAAGATTATTACATTACTAGGTAACAACATTCTTAAAAAACAAAAACGGGGTATTAAAGAAGCAAGTTGCTATTCTCACACATAACCTACTCCTCCAAGCAGGTGGAGTTGATCCATACAACACTCCATTACACCTTTCTCTCCTACACAAGGATGTTAAATTATGAGTGGTCACAATTTCAGCGTGACAGTTCCTCACGATGTAACTAGAGGACATTCTTGAAGGTAGTCAGATGAGACAAGTATAATTAGCTCCAGTACACAATACCATTTTCCCTGAAATTTATTCTTAGAGAGGAATGCTTGCATGATTATTTCAACGGTTAGAAGAGATGACATAACTCCGTCTAAGCTATGACATAACCCCTATGGAAAGGAATACTTTGGGCAGTTAAAGCAGCCAAGGTAGGTTTTTCCTGGAAGGTTGGCAACGGCAGGAGTGTTAGGTTTTGGGAAGATCAATGGATAGGCAATACCACTCTTGCTACCAGTTTTTGGGAGCTGTACAGTATTGCTAATTCCACAAACGTTTCTATCAGTGAGGTCTGGGATGGTACTAACCTGAAAATCAGCTTCAGGAGGTGCTTTTCCCGGGATATGCTTACTGCTTGGAATGAGCTTTTTAGTTTAATTAAGGATATTGCTTTGAATGATAGTGAGGATACTATTGTTTGGAACTTGGGGTCTAAAGGGATTTACACAGTTAAATCCTTCTATAACTTTGTGAACTTTAGAGGAGTGCTTCCAGATAACATTAATATGATTTGGAACGCTAATGTTCCACAAAGGATCCAGATTTTTCTTTGGCTGCTTGTTAAGAACAAACTACTAACCAGGGATAATTTGCAAAAAAGACAGCATGTAGATGATGCTACCTGTCTTTATGTCTTTATTTTTTGAATGTGTGGTTTCGAAAGAACTCTGGAGAGGGATTTTTGGCACCCCCGGAGTTGCCAGCGAGCTTAACTCGAATGGTTTACTTGAGTGGTGGGCCAGAAATTGTAATAACATCGCAGATATTATGCTTCATTCAGCTGCGCTGTGGACTCTCTGAAGATATCGAAATGACATTTGTTTCAATGCTGTGCCTTGGTATGGGATGCAGGCCCTTTGGCGAAAAACAGCTACCACTTTGGCCTTGTGGGAGATCAGGTGCGCGGACCAAATCAAAGGGAGATGTCATCTCCAAGTGCAGCGACTGGAACAAATGGCGCGAGCGCCGCCCCTCCTTCTTTGGCCAGACCCTGGCTAGGGTTACATCAGTGTTCTGGAGCGACAAGACCTTGCTTCAGTGCTGGAGTTTCATTCTGAAGACACCAAAAACAACAGAAGATATGGGGAAATGCGACTGCTCTAGGATTCCTATTTAGACTTCTTTTCAGTTTGGTGTCTGATGTACTCTGTTTATTTCCCTTTTCTCTTTTGCTCTCTTGTCTTCTCCCTGTCTAGTCAGACCCATGGGAGAGGAGTGTAGACTGCTTCGAGTCATGCTGGGGCGGCATTTTGGCTGTATATCCCCCGCGCGCCATGTATCTGTTGACACTGTTTGCTGTGGTTTCGTTATTGCAATGGAACCGGGGCGAGAGCCCTTTTCCTCTAAAAAAAATATGCATATTTATTGGTAGCTTTGTGTTCTTCATACAACTACAGCAAGCTGGGGGGCTGAAAGGCTTTGTTGTTGTATGTATGTATGACGAACACAAAGCTACCAATAAATTTGCATATCTGATGAATGTGTCAGACTTGCCTTCATCTTTGCAATGCCAGCTCACATTTTCACATTTAACACAAATCCAAGGCAATGAAATGATTTCACGGTACATTCTGCGCATCCAGAATCTAGTGAGATATAAGTAACAGACTGACAATAAAAAATCACAAGTTGTTGAAGAAACCACCACCAACCTCCTCTCCCATCTTAATCAAAAAAAAAAATATTCCTCTCTCATCATGGATGAAACCCTCGTGTTCTTCTTGGGCGTAACAGAAGATAAGATGAGATGCTAGGGACGAGGGGGTTGTGCAGAAGCTTCTGAAGCGTCTTGATGAGAGGGAGCACGGAGTAGCTGATACCTCGGTGCTTCATGATGTTGAGGAAGGAGATCATGACGCCGGAGATGGGCTGGAGTTGCGCCGTCGCCTTCCCCCGCCGCTCCGCGTTCACCATCGTGCGCAGCGCGTCGTTGAGGATCCTCCGCCCCATCGCTCGCTCGATCTCCTCGCCTCTTCCGCTCGTAGCAGCACCCCTCGGCTCGCCTCTCTACCAGCCGCCGCCGGCGCTCGTGATGGAGAAGAGAAGGGTGGGAAGACGCAGAGCGTTAGAAGTGGGCCTGGCGTTAGGGAGAGAGCCTGCCCGTGGCCGAATGTGTGTCTTTGTCATGGACCTGGGGAGTCTATTGGGCTTGGTTCCACGAGCAGTGTGACGCTGCTGTTTAACGATTGGATGTCCATTGGGCATCTGCGTCCATCCTTCATTTCTTTAATTCGTTATTATTGTCTAAAAAAATCTTAAATTCGTTATAATCTTATTATCCTTATCCTTAAAAAAATATTTTGAGATGTTTCTTCATCTACCCTATTCCTAAAAAAATGCCAATTCGCAAACAATGCAAATAAATGCATGGCATTTTAACACAAACTTAAACAATTCAATTCGCAAAAAAAAAAAAACTTAAACCATTCAAATGCACCACATCATAATGCAACTAGTACTCCTAAATCATAATCAGAACTGAGCCAGAAGGTACTGAATGAACAAGTTCATTCCAAAAAAAAAAACACAAGGCGTCATCAATTACAAGGGTATCACGCACTCGAGCCATCGTCGTCGTCACCATCATTGCCGCCGCCACTACTAACTAACTTGGCCAATATCTGCTCACTAGCAAATTCCCAATACTGCCTCGCCCTCTCGTCCATCTTGTTTGGATCCATGAACATGATAGCATGCTCCTCGGGCACCCTCTTGGTCTATTGTTCCTCAGTATCCACTGCAAGTCTTTTCTCCTCAATCTTCCTCTTGTTCTATTGTTCCTCGGCCTTCATTGCAAGTCTTTGGACCTCAGTTTTAAGTGTTTATTCATTTTCTTTCACCTTCCTCTCCTTGGCCACCACCTTTGCCTTCAACCTTTCCTCCTCGATCATCTTGAGCTCGTAGAAACAAATCAAATTATCCTCCTTCCGTTTGGTCACCAATGCCCTCTTCACCTCCACCATTGTAGTGGGCTCTTCCTTTTGTTCTAAAAAAACCTCCAATCTTCTTTATCTACATCATATTTTTTGTCCATCCGGACGGGTTTGAGGAGTGAAGAGGTTCTCTACCAAGTCACCATCATCAATAGAGGTGTTAATTACTGTCCTCTTCGGTGTTGTTCCATAGTTCCTTCTTGCCTGCTTATCATCTCCCACAAAGAGCCTTGTAGTAATGATGCAAAGAGAAGCCTTTTCCACTACCTCTCGTGTTCATTTGCTTGTAAAGAACTTGGATGATGGGCTCATACTCGTTGATGGGCACTCCACCTGGCGGTGTTGGGTTGACTTGATGAAGACAACCGGAACACTGGTTGCATTGGTCTTGGATCACACTCAGATGGTGAGTGAGATAATATGGTGTGCGGTTAGTGTCGTGGTACTAAGACTGACAGTAGAATGGGGTGTAGGTATGGAGAGGCAAGATCCTAGCTATGGAGTAGTTGTATACGCAAGGGATTTACGAGTTCAGGCCCTTCTCGGAGGAAGTAACAGCCCTACGTCTCGGAGCCCGGAGGCGGTCGACTGGATTATAAGCGTATGAGTTACAGGGGTGCGAACCCTTCTGCCAGTGGAGGGGGGTGGCTTATATAGTGTCTGCCAGGACCCAGCCAGCCCACGTAGCGGAGGGTTTAAAGTACATTAAGGCCTGGCGTTACAGGTAACGCCTTACATAAAGTGTCATCATGACCATAAAGACTACTTAATTACAGACCGTTTGGACACTGAGTGGCCTTTGGACTCCTGGTGGTCGAGTGATTCTTCATGGTCGAGTGTCTTCGAGTTCGTCGAGTGGAATCCTTCCAGGTCGACTGGAAGGGACTTTCTTCTAAAGATGTCCTTGGGGAGGGTATCTTGGACAGGTCCATGACCCTACCCTAGGTACATGACTTCATCATTAGCCCTCGAATGGATCGAGGTTTGAGTGAGGAAGGAGTTGACAGTATTTCCGACCTGATTTTTGTGCTGCGAGTGTATCTCACCATGGATCAATGACTTCTTAGTGATGGTGTCAACTTCTCTTTCAGTCGCCTTGATCTATTCTTTATAATTGTCGAGTGAACTTTATGAACTTGGAGATTTCCGAGCGACGGATTGCAGGAGATCTCCCGTCTGACAAGTTGCTCTGCTGTTAGCGGATTTAGTGGGATCCGAATTTTGGGAAGCGCGCGAAGCGGAGAGGACCGCGGTACCCGGATGGGATAAGGCAAAGACGCCTTGATTTCCGCGCCGCCTTTTTCGCCACGTATCGCGCGCGCGACTATTTCGGGATTTGACAGGATCTCCCGGGCCTACCTGTCAGCCACTCTGAAGTGTCCTTATATAAGGCGCCGGACGGGGTTTTTTGAACAGTGCGTCTCCATTCCCCTCTCCCCCTTCCTCAACCTCGCTCGCTGCGCCTGCTTTTATCTCCGCCCATCTGCTCCTCACGCGCCTGGCCGACGACGATGGTGAAGGAGAAGACGGTGGCCTTGGAGCGAGCGAAGAAGGCGACGGCGACAACGAAAGCAAAGGGGAGAGCGACCAGTCGGGGTGGATCTTCGTCGCGGTCCCGCCTGCCGCAAGGCTGGGTCCAAGGAGACTGGATCCGCTCGACCATCACCCAGAGGGATCTCGACGATTTGGCCAATGAGGGACTGATCTCCCATGGGTCAGCAAGACTTCCGGGGACCGAGTGGCAACCGCAGCCACTGGAGGGTGAGTGTGTCCTCTTAGCCACTCATGTAGATCGCGGATTCTCTCTGCCACCGGATCTTTTCTTCCGAGGGTTTCTGAACTTCTTTGGGGCACAACTCCATCACTTCACTCCCAATTCCATTGCTTATCTCGCCGCTTTCGTGTCTCTGTGCGAAAACTTCCTGGGTTGTCGGCCGCACTGGGGTCTCTTTAAGCACATATTCACTTGCTGTTCTCAGACGGTGAAAAAGGCGAGTCCGAATGATGAGAGGACCAAAGTAATCCAGATGTGTGGGGGTCTTGGGGTCCAAATGAGGAGTAAGAGTGCTTTTCCAGCCATGACCCTTCCCGAGTCGGTTAGAGGGTGGCAGTCGACCTGGTTCTACTGCCAAGACGAGTCGACGCCGGGGCAGTCGACTGGTCTCCCTCCATTCTCCATGGACCGAGTGAACAAGCCATCTTCCCTGAAGGTACTTCCGGAAGAAAAGGCTCAGGTTAAAATGTTGATGGAGCGTGTAGTTCAACTCATTCGCGACGGTGTCACTGGCATGGATCTTTTGGAGGTTTTTCTTCGACGGCGCATTCAGCCACTCCAGTACCGAGGCCACCCGATGTGGTTGTACTCTGGTACCGAGGACACCACTCGGGTCCACCCAGAGGAGGTCGACGACGCCACACTGGAGAGGTGGATGACTCCCATCACGGGGAACAAGGACAACCCTCGTGGGGCTAGGAGGATCCCACCGCTCGACCAGTCTTATGAACCAGACACGGTATGACCACTTATCCCCGGTTGTGATCCTGTTTCATTCATTTTGTTTCACTGCAAATCGGTCGATTGACCTTTGTCTTGTTTTGTTGTCTTCCAGGCTACCACTGAGTTGTATTCGATGCCCAACGGGGCGCAGGCACCGACTGAGGAGGAGGAAGGAAGTGGAGGTGAAAGTCAAGAGGAGTGGGAATCGGATGGCGATGAGGGTGATGAAGATGCTGGCTCGACGAGAAGAGGAGGAAGAGGAGGAGGAAGTCGCGCCTCCTCGTTCCGAAAGGAGATCCAAACTTGTCCATGATCCTGCAGTCGAGCGTGGCAAAGGAGTCGCGCCTGTTGTTCAGTCGACCAAGCGTCCTCGGACGACCTCTCCGGTGCCAACTGAAAAAGCGCCAAAGCAATCTCGAGTGGCGCCATCAAAGCCGACGAAGGCCTTGCCAAAGATGAAGATGGTGATTCCCACTATTTCTGGGTAATGACGTAACTTGCGTCTCTTTGTTTCTCATGGATTTACTCTTGGTCGATTCGTTAGCTGATTGACTGATTTCTGAAACTGTAGTGCTGCTACTTCTGATACCTCGACCAGACCTGAAGACCATGAAATGGAAGACGCTGTCACTTCCAAACCTGGTACGACCTTTGTAGTTCCGTCTTCAGTCGGTTGGATCTTTGTCTTTAACTTTGACTCTTTTCTGCAGCTCCACCTAACATCGTTATTGACCTTCCTGACGACGATGACGAGGAACCACTGAGGCAGAGGAGGAATAGGAAAGCGTCTGCTGGCAAGGCCGCTCAGGACGTGTCAGCACCTGAGACATTGGTTGTAGAGGGGGACAACGTCACTCGGCCTACTGTATCCTTCGCGGTGCCGCTGACGAGTGCCCGCCCTTTGTCGTCGAGTGCTGATCAGCTTTCACTTTTCTCGACCCACCACGTCCCAGAAGACCAAGCAAGCGCTGCTAAAGAAGCAATACGCCAGGCAGGGGTCATGCTGGAGCAAGTGAAGGCGATCCGAGACGCTAGTCAAGTGGCTTATGATGCCAGTTTAGCTCTTCAGAGCAATGTTCAGGTTAGTCGATCACCGCCTGTTCTGTTAGGATATGATACCTGAAAACCTTTGTTTCCGAAAATCTTAGTGTCTGTTGTACACCCACTAGGTGTGTCGATTGAAATTCTGGATTGGTGGGGGCACGCTGAGTGCACCCACTGGGTGTAGTCCCCAAGGCAATGGTGGACTACTGGCAGTCGACCATAGTCTTTATGTCTTAAGCTTTTTCTTTACTCGATCAGGTCGAATGGAATCATAGACCGGTGGGGGCACGCTGAGTGCACCCACTAGGTGTAGTCCCCGAGACTATGGTCGACTGCTGGCAGTCGACTACAGTCTGAAGTACACCTCTCTCTTTGTTTTTTTGTGGCTATCTACTGGTGATTAGCCTTTCCGTCTTTTTTGGTCGACTGATCGACTCCAGCTAATAGAACTAGTGGGGGCACGCTGAGTGCACCCACTGGGTGTAGTCCCGAGACTACGGTCGAATGTTTATATTCGGCTGTAGTCTTAGAAATGCTACGATTTTTACTTAGTCACTCGGAAGCGACCTATCTTTGACGTCTATCGATTGGTTCTTCGCAGAAATCTTGCGAGCTTGCAGCTCGTTATACTGAGTTGGAGAACAAGCATATCCAGCTCGAACTTGATCTGAAGCTTGTCCAGGAGAACTTCACGAAGGCAAAGGAGGAGGCAAAAGGTATGTTTGGTGAGAACCTTGACGACTGCCTTTGTTTCTTGTTTATTCCCGAGTCTGATCTCACTGTGATTTTGCAGATAAACTGAGGGATTCTCTGAAGAAGAAGGATCATGACCTCGCTGAGGCGCAGAAAGCAGCTTCAGAGAAAACCAAGCTCGCAGAAGAGAAGCTGGCCTCGATCACCAAGCTTGAAGAGGAGAATACCAATCTGAAAGCCGCTCTTGATGCAACCAACAAGGAGGTCAGTCGAGTGAAGAATGACAAGATTGCTTTGAGTGACAAGGCCAGCAAGTTGGCGGGAAAGAAGAATGATCTGGAGGCTTATCTGGGAGGGCTCGCCAAGAAGCTATTCCTCATGCTTGAAGGTAATCCTTTGTATCAGACAGGCCTTTTGCCTATGATCTTGCCACCAAACTATTGTCTTAACTTTGGTGTTGTGTCTGCAGAGTTCTGTCAGAACTTTGAGGAGGAGACTGGTCGACTGGAGACGAGCCTAGATCCCATCAACTCTCCTGTGAAGGACGAAGCCGCCATGAATGTGCTTCGACTTGAGTCTCGCGTTGCTGTTGTTGTCGACTATCTTGCAAGGCTGAAGGTTGCAGCTTCCCGCATCGACACGACACTCTGGCCAGGAGAAACACTTTAAAATGACCTTGAGTCTCTGATGACTCGACTGAACGATGTTCCAAGTCGAGTGCAAGAATGGAAGAAGTCTTCTGCCAGGTGTGGTGCGGATGTTGCTCTATCTCTGGCCCGTGTTCACTGCAAGGAAGCGCGAGAGGACAAGCTGGCAGCTCTCAAGGTGGCCAATACCAAGAAGCATGATTTCCGATCCTTCATGGAGACCTTCATCGCCGCTGCCACTCGGATCGCAGATGGAATCGACCTGGACGAATTCGTTGCGCCTTCCAGCCCTCCGCAGGAGGGGTAAAAAACTGCTATGCCTGATGCTTTAAATTTGCCTCGGTATGCCGAGTGGTTTTTGTAACCGATAAACTTTAACGGGCTTAGCGCCTGAGCACTTCTGGTTCCGTAAGGCGTTATCTGAACTTGGATTCAACGTTGAATATGTTTGCATCTGGTTTGAGGTGTCTTTTGCAGGCTAGGATGAAGCATGTATTGCAATCGACTTGTACCTCATCACTCTTAGGCGAGCACTGGGCTGCAGCTAAGCCCCCGAGTGGGAGGTTTGCTCTCCACTCGGTAGGATTTTCAAAAAATTAAGCGAGCACTGGGCTGCAGCTAAGCCCCCGAGTGGGAGGTCTGCTCTCCACCGGTAGGGTTTTCAGATACTTAGGCGAGCACTGGGCTGCATCTAAGCCCCCGAGTGGGAGGTCTGCTCTCCACTCGGTAGGATTTTCAAAAACTTAGGCGAGCACGGGGCTGCAGCTAAGCCCCCGAGTGGGAGGTCTGCTCTCCACTCGGTAGGATTTTCAAAAACTTAGGCGAGCACTGGGCTGTAGCTAAGCCCCCGAGTGGGAGGTCTGCTCTCCACTCGGTAGGATTTTCAAAAACTTAGGCGAGCACTGGGCTGCAGCTAAGCCCCCGAGTGGGAGGTCTGCTCTCCACTCGGTAGGATTTTCAAAAACTTAGGCGAGCACTGGGCTGCAGCTAAGCCCCCGAGTGGGAGGTCTGCTCTCCACTCGGTAGGATATTTGCGGCGTACCTCTGAAGAAGAAGGCATCAATCGACTTGCACCTCGTCTTCCTTGCGGAGCGCACATTATACTTGTGGCGTAGCTCGGAAGGAGAAAGTAGCAGTCGACCTGTACCTCGTCCTCCTTGCGGAGAGCACATTATACTTGTGGCGTAGCTCGGAAGAGGAGGGTAGCAGTCGACCTGCACCTCGTCTTCCTTGCGGAGCGCACATTATACTTGTACTTAGGCGAGCGCTATGCTGCAGCTAAGCCCCCGAGTGGGAGGCTGACTCACCACTCGGTAGGATTTCATTGAAACTTAGGCGAGTACCTGGACTGCAGCTAAGCCTCCGAGTGGGAGACTGGCTCATCACTCGGTAGGATTTTATTGAACTTAGGCGAGTACTTGGACTGCAGCTAAGCCTCCGAGTGGGAGACTGGCTCATCACTCGGTAGGATTTTATTGAACTTAGGCGAGTACTTGGACTGCAGCTAAGCCTCCGAGTGGGAGGCTGGCTCACCACTCGGTAGGATTTTATTTAAACTTAGGCGAGTACTTGGACTGCAGCTAAGCCTCCAAGTGGGAGGCTGGCTCGCCACTTGGTAGGATTTTATTGAACTTAGGCGAAACGGATTCGCAGCTAAGCCTCCGAGTGTGAGGCTGGCTCACCACTCGGTAGGATTTTTACAAACTTAGGCGAAACGGATTCGCAGCTAAGCCACCCACTGGGGGGATTTTTGAATAAACAAAAGTAACAACAATCACTGGGAAAATTATAACACTATTGTCTTTGAAAAATGAACTACAGAAGTACTTTTATTACATTTCCGAGTGCATACTTAAGTGTAAAAGGGGCGGAGCAGCTCCGCGTTCCAAGCTCGGGGCTCGTCGATCTGGTGCTCGACATTGTAAAGACGATAGGCTCCATTGTGGAGAACCTTGGTGACGATGAAGGGGCCTTCCCAAGAAGGAGCAAGCTTGTGTGGCTTCTGCTGATCCACTCGGAGAACCAAATCTCCTTCCTGGAAGGCTCGACTCCTCACGTTTTTGGCGTGGAAGCGATGCAAGTCCTGCTAGTAAATGGTCGATCGGATCAAGGCCATCTCCCTTTCTTCTTCTAGAAGGTCGACTGCATCTTGCCGGGCTTGTTCTGCTTCAACTTCAGTGTAGAGCTCGACTCGAGGAGCGTTGTGAAGCACGTCACTCGGCAAGACCGCTTCAGCTCCATAGACCAAAAAGAACGGAGTTCTCCCAGTCGACCGGTTAGGTGTGGTCCTTAATCCCCAAAGTACTGACGGAAGTTCGTCGACCCATGCACCAGCTGCGTGCTTGAGGTCACGCATCAATCGGGGTTTCAACCCTTTGAGGATCAAGCCATTTGCTCGTTCTGCCTGTCCATTCGACTGGGGGTGAGCAACTGAAGCATAGTCGACTCGTGTGCCCTGAGATGTGCAGAAGGCCCTAAATTCTTCAGAATCGAAGTTTGACCCATTGTCGGTGATGATGTTGTGTGGAACTCCATATCTGAATATCAACTCCCGAATGAAGCTGACAGCGGTGCCGGCATCAAGATTCTTGATGGGTTTAGCCTCAATCCACTTGGTGAACTTGTCGACTGCTACCAACACATGGGTGAAGCCACTTCTGCCTGTTCTCAGTGGTCCAACCATATCCATCCCCATACAGCGAAAGGCCAGACGAATGGAATGGTCTTCAAGGCTGAGGCAGGCTTGTGTGACATGTTAGAGTAGAACTGGCATCCTTCACACTTATCGACTATCTCCTTTGCCATTTCATTCGCTCTTGGCCAGTAAAATCCCGCTCGGTATGCTTTGGCCACAATGGTCCGAGAGGACGCATGATGGCCACAGGTCCCTGAGTGGATATCGTCAAGGATTATCCGACCTTCTTCTGGCGTTATACATTTCTGACCAACCCCAGTCGCGCTTTCTCTGTACAACTGTCCCCTTATCACAGTAAAGGCTTTAGATCGGCGGACGATCTGTCGAGCCTCTTCTTCATCCTCCGGGAGCTCTTTCCTTAAGATATACGCTATATATGGCACTGTCCAATCGGGAGTGATCACCAACACTTCCATGATCAGGTCGACCACTGCTGGAACTTCAACTTCAGTCGGATCTGTGACACTTTTAGGCTGCGGAGCTTCTTCGGTAAAAGGATCTTCTTTAACTGATGGAGTATGGATATGCTCCAAGAACACATCACTGGGAATGGCTTCTCTCTTGGAACCTATCTTCGCCAAATCATCAGCCGCTTGATTCTTCAGTCGGGGTATATGATGGAGCTCTAACCCTTCGAATTTCTTTTCAAGCTTTCTCACTGCATTGCAGTATCCAGTCATGGCTGGGCTTCTAACGTCCCATTCCTTCATCACCTGATTGACCACCAAATCTGAGTCGCCATAAACCATAAGGCGACGGACGCCGAGTGAAATGGCCATGCGCAACCCATATAAAAGTGCCTCGTATTCTGCTTCATTATTGGAGGAATCAAAGTGGATCTGGAGCACATATCTGAGCTTATCTCCTCGGGGGAAACCAATACTACCCCAGCACCGGAACCATTTAACATCTTAGAGCCATCAAAGAACATGGTCCAATGCTCCGAGTGAACTTGAGTCGGCTGCTGTTGTTCAATCCACTCGGCAAGGAAATCTGCTATTGCTTGGGACTTAATGGCTTTCTTTGCCTCAAACTTGATATCAAGGGGAAGGAGTTCAATCGCCCATTTCGCCACTCGACCAGTTGCATCTCTGTTGTGCAGAATCTCTGACAGTGGGGCGTCGCTGACGACTGTAATGGAATGATCAGAGAAATAATGAGCAACCTTCTTCGTGGTCATGTAGATCCCATACACGAGCTTCTGATAATGAGGGTATCTTTGCTTCGATGGGGTCAAAACTTCGGAAAGATAATATACTGGGCGCTGAACTTTGAAGGCTTTCCCTTCTTCTTCCCGCTCGACCGTAAGTACTGTACTGACGACTTGTCCTGTGGCTGCAATGTAAAGCAACAGAGGCTCTTTGCTGATTGGAGCAACAAGCACCGGCTGGGTGGATAGCAGAGCTTTTAGCTCGGCAAATGCTGCATCAGCTTCTGGAGTCCACTCGAACTTGTCTGACTTCTTCATCAGTCAGTAAAGAGGCAATGCCTTTTCACCGAGGCGAGAGATGAATCGACTTAATGCGGCCAAGCATCCAGTAAGCTTTTGGACATCGTGCACACGCACAGGGCGTTTCATTCGGAGTATAGTGCCAACTTTTTCTGGGTTAGCGTCGATTCCTCGTTCGGAAACGAGAAAACCGAGTAACTTTCCACCAGGAACTCCGAATGTGCACTTTGATGGATTGAGCTTGATATCATATCTCCTGAGATTGGCAAATGTTTCAGCGAGGTCAGTCAGCAGGTCGGAACCCTTCCGTGACTTGACCACAATATCATCCATGTACGCTTCCATGTTCCGACTGATTTGAGTGAGTAAACACTTCTGAATCATCCTCATAAACGTGGCTCCGGCATTCTTGAGGCCGAATGGCATGGTGACATAGCAGAAGCACCCGAATGGAGTGATGAAAGCTGTTTTTATCTTGTCGGGTCCATACAGACGGATCTGATGGTACCCTGAATAGGCGTCTAAAAAAGACAATCTCTCACATCCTGCGGTCAAATCAACTATTTGGTCGATGCGAGGGAGAGGAAAATGATCTTTCGGGCAGGCCCGATTGATATGTTTGAAATCAATGCACATGCGAAGTGACTTGTCCTTCTTGGGGACCATGACAACATTGGCAAGCCACTCGGAGTGGTAAATCTCTCGGATAAACTCTGCTGCCAGGAGCCGAGCCACCTCCTCTCCAATGGCCTTTCTCTTCTGGATGGCGGACCGTCGAAGGTGTTCTTTGATAGGTTTTGCCTCTGGGTTGACTCATAAATGATGCTCAGCCAGCCCCCTGGAAACACCCGGCATGTCAACAGGCTTCCATGCAAAGATGTCCCAGTTTTCACGGAGGAACTGGATGAGCGCTTCTTCCTATTTAGAGTCGAGTGTGGTGGAAATATGAGTCGAAGCAACACTGGGGTCGGTCGGGTGAATGTGAACGGGCTTCGTCTCACCAGACGATTGGAATGCTGACTCCGTGGCGGGCTTCTTGGCCCGCAATAAATCACTCAGATCTGCATTTTTCTTATATTCTTCCAGCTCCACCACTGTTATCTGGGAATCGACAATCTTTGAGCCTTTCTGAAAACACTCTTCCGCCTTTTTCCGATTGCCAGTGATGGTGATCACACCCTTGGGGCCAGGCATCTTCAGTTTGAGTTATATGTAACATGGTCGAGCCATGAACCGTGCATAAGCTGGCCTGCCCAAAATAGCATGATAAGCGCTATGGAAATCCACAACTTCAAATGTCAGCTTCTCCTTGCGGAAGTGCTTCGAGTCGCCGAAAACCACATCTAGAGCTATTTGGCCGAGTGACTCAGCCTTCTTTCTAGGAATGACTCCATGAAAGCTCATGTTGCTAGAGCTGAGTCTGGACATCGGAATGCCCATTCCCTTTAGCGTCTTCGCATACAATATATTCAGTCCACTGCCACCATCCATCAACACCTTAGTCAGTCGAGTGCCTTCGACGACTGGGTCGACCACCAAAGCTTGCCTCCCAGGGGTGGCTATGTGTGTCAGATGATTGGACTGGTCGAATGTAATGGCAGTCTGAGACCATTTCAGATAGCTTGGTGTCGCCGGAGCGACCATATTTACCTCACGGTTGATAACTTTCAATCGACTTTTGCTCTCCACATCAGCAAAAATCATCAGGGTGGAATTGACATGAGGGTACCCTTCGTCACTGTCCTCTTTGTCCACAGCCTTGTCCGACTCCTTCTCCTTATCCTTGGACTGTTTTCCTTGAAACTACTGGATTAAGAGCCGGCACTGGCGAGTGGTATGTTTTGGGTAGATGAAGTTACCCTCTTCGTCTTTCTTCGTGTGGATGTGACACGGCAGATCCATCACGTCATTTCCTTCCTTATCTTTTACCTTCTTGGGGTTTCAGGATCCTTTGGGCTTCCCTTCGAATTTGCCCTGAGTCACGGCCAAGGCCTCTCCAGGAGCAGCTGGCTCGGCTTTCCGCTTCTGCTTCCGACTGGAGTTTCCTTTTTCCGACTGACTCAGCTTGTACTTGCCACTCCGGAGTCGATCCTCTTCTTCACCATTGGCGTATTTGGTGGCAATCTCCATCATTCGACTCAGGGTCATATCTCCGGTCCGACCAAACTTCAAACTTAACTCTCTGTTCTTAACGCCATCCTTGAAGGCACAGACTGCTTGATGGTCAGATACGTTCTCCACCGTATGATGCAACGTGATCCATCTCTGAATGTAATCTCTTAGGGTATCATTCGACTTTTGCACGCAGACCTGCAACTCTGTCAGTCCCGCTGGTCGCTTGCAAGTTCCATCAAATGTCCTGACGAACACTCGGGAAAGATCTTCCCAAGTGTAAATGCTGCTAGGAGCTAGCTGATTCAACCAGGCCCTAGCCGAACCCTCCAACATGAGTGGTAGGTGTTTCATGGCCACTTCATCATTGCCACCGCCAATCTGCACAGCCACTCGGTAGTCTTCGAGCCAAGTTCCAGGCCTGGATTCACCAGTGAACTTACTTACCCCAGTCGCCAACCTGAAGTTGGGAGGGATCACCGCGGCTCTGATGGCTCTGCTAAAACATTCTGGACCTGAAACATGGACTCGGCTGCTGGTGGGCGCATCTCTGTCGTGGCCTTCTCGATGAGCTTTGTTCCGATCGACCAAACCTTGCACGATGATGGATCTCGCGTCAAAGCCTGGTTCCCTGGGGTCGACCGGAGCTCTCCGCCCAACACTGAGCTGGCACCTGTCATCTTGCTGCCGAGGGGCGTAAGACCCACCCCTTGGGGGAGGAGTGGGCACTCGACGCCAATCATCACGATCGAATCAGTCATCATACTGGTCACGTCGACCTCCACGTCCCTCATGCCGCAGAGGCGATCTTGGGCTATGAGCCGACTGGACTATATTCGCGGCGACGGATCAACTGTGAATCCTATTGCATGACTGTGACACAGCTGAATTCTGATCTCCTGCTGCCCGGAGCAAATCTCGGATCTGCATCAAGCCTCTTCCAGCCTCCGACTGAGAGGGCTGAATTGATTCTGCTATACGGGCTGTAGCTGCTAGATTCTGAATCGGGGTTCGATATACCTGAGTTGGTTGCGGAAAGAGTTGACGTCGAGTCGAGTTGGGTACTCGTTGCCGCGCGCGTTCGTCGAGTGCTCGCTGGAGGTTCTCCAGTCGAGTGCGTTCAGACAAGTTGGCCAAACGCGCCTCCTCCAAGGCACGAGCCTCGGGAGTTTCTCCTGCGATGGGAGTATGCAGAGCATCCATATTCCGGCGGCGAAGATCTTCCCTTTGCAGAGAAGTGAGTGTCTCGGGTTGATATTCCTCGTGGACCTGAGCGGGGTCGCCTCCGCCGTCCGCCCCGTCAGTGCGGGGGAAGCCGGGAGGAATACGAGGCCCATTGACCATCAGAACCTCCGCCGCTGGATCACTGTTGTCGCACTCGGATGCAGTCTCTACGGAGCCAGTCGACAGATCGAATAGGCCGTAGAGAGATTCGCCGGGCTCGATTGCCGTGACTTGGGTGGTGGCCGATTGGCGAGCCACTGCGTGTCTCACCCACCGCTGAAGCCTCGACCGACCAGAGCGCTTGCGCTGGCGGGAGACAGGGAGGGAGGACGACACAGGATTCGACCGATACGGAGCCGACGGTTGCCATAGCAGGACGCCGCGGACACATGCATGAAAGTGCGTCGCCCCGCAGACGGGAAGCACGTCGATGTCGAGCGGAGCCTCCTGGAGCCAAGCGGAGTCGTCGGCGATGAATGTGAGCGCGCCGAGACAGATCTCGCGGCCCTCGACCAGAACTCCGCCAGAAACCATGATGAAGGCGATCGGAACAAATGCAACTTCTTCAATAAGCCGCTAAGACACCTGCCCCATGGTGGGTGCCAACTCTCGTGGTACTAATACTGACAGTAGAATGGGGGGTAGGTATGGAGAGGCAAGATCCTAGCTATGGAGTAGTTGTATACGCAAGGGATTTACGAGTTCAGGCCCTTCTCGGAGGAAGTAACAGCCCTACGTCTCGGAGCCCGGAGGCGGTCGACTGGATTATAAGCGTATGAGTTACAGGGATGCAAACCCTTCTGCCAGTGGAGGGGGGTGGCTTATATAGTGTCTGCCAGGACCCAGTCAGCCCACGTAGCGGAGGGTTTAAAGTACATTAAGGCCTGGCGTTACAGGTAACGCCTTACATAAAGTGTCATCATGACTATAAAGACTACTTAATTACAGACTGTTTGGATACAGAGTGACCTTTGGACTCCTGGTGGTCGAGTGAATCTTCATGGTCGAGTGTCTTCAAGTTCGTCGAGTGGAATCCTTCCAGGTCGACTGGAAGGGAGTTTCTTCTAAAGATGTCCTTGGGGAGGGTATCTTGGACAGGTCCATGACCCTACCCTAGGTACATGACTTCATCAGTTAGAGGGAATCTCCACATGGCTAGAATAATAATACTCAAACCTTCTCCAAAAAGTTCCATTCATTCGATCGGCCTGACCATGGAATCAAGGGAGACGCTCATCCATGCATCTCACAAAGCAAAATCTTCGGTTTTGTAGTTGCAGGACTACTCTATCTCAACATCCCTTCCCATTTCGTGGCTACAGGGCATGTACATGGCAATGGCTTCGAGGCCAAGGATGCGGCTTGCGTCCAACTGTGAGATGAACTCGATCGGAAATCCCATCTGGCTCCCTACAATAACAAAAGATCATTGTAGCAATTAGCATCACATCATTCTTCATTCAATCAAGGAATTGCAAAACAAAAAGAAAAATTGGGAAAAATTTGCCTTTCGGGCATTTTCTCGAGCATGCCAGCCTTGCTACTTGTCTCGTCCGAATTTGGATTCTCCTTGGCCGTCGGAGATAAGAGGGGATGGCGGCACAAGTGTGCGGGGATGTGGGGTAGGCATTGGTGTCAGGGGAGGCGGTGGGGTGAGTGGCGCCTTCTTTTTCTTCACCAGTGCCATCTTTTTGTCCTTCGCATTGGCCGATGATCGGTGCACCCGTTTACGGACCCAAGTTCGGTTGCGAGGTCGAATGAGGGTCCTTTGGAGACCGAGGTCAGTGTCAATGAGCTCCCAATGATGTTCTTGCCTTGGTGTCTCCATTTTGGCGTATGCAGGATAGAATTGGAAGATGATGGTGGGTCTTCGATACCGGCACGGGTGGACAGGAGTGCGGCGAACATGGGTCTCCATTCTGGTGGCTATGGGGGCCAAGGATGGCCAACGGCGAGGTGATTCGGGGCGGTGTCAGTGGTCGAGTGGGAACGAGGCAAGTGAGCGAGAATGGTGCGGTGCATTCCTATTTTGCTCAAAAAGTTTGTCTCCTAGTGTGACAGCGGTCAAGAACATCCTGAAGTACCTCAAAAGGACCAAGGATATGTTTCTCGTTTATGGAGGTGACAAAGATCTCATCGTAAATAGTTACGTCGATGCTAGCTTTGACACTAATCCGGATGACTCTAAGTCACAAACTGGATACGTATTTATATTGAATGGTGGAGCTATCAGTTGGTGCAGTTCCAAGAAGAGCGTCGTGGCGGGATCTACGTGTGAAGCGGAGTGTCGGTGTCAAACCGGCGGATCTCGGGTAGGGGGTCCCGAACTGTGCGTCTAGGCGGATGGTAACAGGAGACAAGGGACACAATGTTTTTACCCAGGTTCGGGCCCTCTCGATGGAGGTAAAACCCTACTCCTGCTTGATTGATATTGATGATATGGGTAGTACAAGAGTGGATCTACCACGAGATCAAGGAGGCTAAACCCTAGAAGCTAGCCTATGGTATGATTGTTGTTCGTCCTATGGACTAAAACCCTCCGGTTCATATAGACAGCGGAGAGGGCTAGGGTTACATAGAGTCGGTTACAATGGTAGGAGATCTACATATCCGTATTGCCAAGCTTGCCTTCCACGCCAAGGAAAGTCCCATCCGGACACGGGACGAAGTATTCAATCTTGTATCTTCATAGTCTTGGAGTCCGGTCGGTGATGATAGTTCGGCTATCCGGACACCCCCTAGTCCAGGACTCCCTCAGTAGCCCCCGAACCAGGCTTCAATGACGACGAGTCTAGCGCGTACATTGTCTTCGGCGTTGCAAGGCGGGTTCTCCTCCAAATTCCATGTGCTTGCCTAATAGTGTCCGGCTTCCTTATGAATGTTGCGCTCCTTGGCTTCCAAGCCCAATAATGGCCCTCTTCCACGTGTCGTACGAATGCGAAAGGCCAGGGTATTTTTACATTTTACCCCCTAGCTGCACGAATAAGCTGCCTATAAGAGAGGCAAGAATCCAGATCCAAATCACACCATCCTCCTTCCGCGAGTACTCATCGGAGCGCTTCTAACAAAAATCCACTCCATCATGGACCGTAGACGCGGCTCCTCCTCTCGCGCTCCCAGCCCTCAGCCAGGAGATTGGAGGAGATGTTCAGTCCCGCACAGCGAGCTGGTGATGCTCCAAGCGGAGGGATACCTTCGGCTTTCATGGTCCCGGTTCGAGCCGGGCTGGCCACCTACAAAGGTGGAAAGCAGGCAGAGAACACCCCCAATCCCTCTAAAGGAGAGCGGGTGTGTTTCGTCCCTTATCTAATAAGGGGGCTTGGATTTCCCATACATCCGTTTCTCCAGGGGCTTCTGGAGTTCTACGGACTCCAGCTTCATCACCTTACCCTCGCCTCTATTCTGCACATTGCGGGCTTCGTAGCTCTTTGCGAGCTGTTCCTGGGCATCGAGCCCCATTTTGCGCTGTGGAAGAGATTGTTTTGCCTCGTACCCCGCTCTCACGAGGGGTCAATATATCAAGTGGGCGGAGCCGAAATATGGCGCATCGCCGGGACCGGATATCTATCCGGAACCCCAAAGAAGGCGTCCGAAGACTGGCCCTCGGAATGGTTTATGTGGAAGATGCTCCACTGCCGGACCCAGTTCGGATCGGCCTCCCGGAGTTCAGCAATGCTCCTCTGAAGAAACGCCTGAGTTGGCGCCCGCGGAGCCCTCAACAGGAGGATGACAGGAGCGTCCATTATCTGATGGGCCGGATAAGGTTGCTGGCTCATTCCGGATTGACCATGATTGGAGTCATGGCCATGTGCATTATGCGAGGGGTGCAGCCGCTCCAATATAGGGGCCACCCCATGTGGGATTTCAACAGGGAGAATGACGCCACCCGTCATGGCCGCAAGGGGCCGGGATCGGCCGCAGATCTGGTGAAGATCCTGTCCAGCTTGTACAAGGGGGAGAAGGAGGACTTCCTCCAAACGAGCCCATTGAACGAATTCTCCATGAATAACCCTCGGAGCTGGGTAAGCGGTCGTTTATTCATCCGATCCGTGCTTTCAAAGTTAAGTGTCTTACTTTATGATTTCGACGCAGGAACTGCGCCGGGATGTGGAGGGCATACACAGTCCGGCTCCACAACCCGAGGATCCGGGAAGATCCCTTGATCCGGCCTCCGAAGAGGATCCGGACATAAAGGTGGAGCTGATTGACGGGGTGTTCCACCAACTTAGCATGGACAATGCTCTAGTCGCCATTACGGCTGACTACCCCGGTTTATCTCCGGCTTCCCAGGTAACTATGACCGAAGCCCTGACACCATTACTTCGCCCATGCTTATTTCTAATCACCGCATACCAACGGTGTCTCGCAGGAGGTGCCTTCAAGGCGGGAAGCTGATCCCGCGGCAGCTGACCAACCAGGGTCAGTTCGGCCCAGCAGGCGGAAGAGGGGTGTGGTGCGAATTGAAACGTCGCCGCAACGGTATGGCATGCCACCGTTTTTAAGAAAAAAGACCCCTGTGAAGTATATTGATGCTCATAACTTTTCCAGGAGAAAGAGCGCTCGCCGGACTGTGCCCGGAGAGGTTGCCAACCAGGCCTCCGCCAGCCAGGCTCCAACACTTGGTCCAGAGGGGGAGGCGAGCGCAAGGCGCAAGCCGGATGCTCCTCCAACGGAGGATGCCGACAGGCTGTCTGCCACCAGGTCTGAGGTGGAGAGCGCCATGAATCACAGGCGCCGCCGGACAGTTCTTCGTGACGCATGTTTCTCCCCGGAGGCGTTGAATGCCTTTAACACGGGAGACGCGCACCTCCGTGCCGCTTAAGATGGTTTAACCAGAGCCACGGAGCAGTATGTGAAAGACATACGGGTAAGGAATTTTAATAGTTGTATATGCCAGTAGCCCCCGAGACTTAAAGTAGTTAAAATAACTGATTTAAGGATCATTTGATATGCAGGATCTTACGGAGAAGAATACCCAATTGTCCCAGGAGCTTCAAGAGTGCAAGGCCCAACTTGAGGCCGCACTAGTCGCCGCAGGAGGGACCCCCTCCGGTAACACATATTTCAAAAAGATAAACGGTGTGCGGCGTGCGTATAAATCTGACGATAATATTGCAGATGTTGCCGGACTTGATCCGGACAAGCAACAGCTACTGCGCCAGCTGAAGGCCGGTGAGAGGGTGCTTATGAAGGTGCAGCAGGAGAGGAATAAACTCCAAGATACCCACACCCAGCTGGGAGAAGAGCTAAAGGGTGTTTGGGCCCAGCTGTCTGGCTCCGTGAAGGAGAATCAGCGGCTTCGTCGCGGCATTTGTAGTAAGTGCTTGAGCAAACTCTTTTGAAAAGAAGAGTTTGGCGAGGAAGTCGATTGACAGAAATATGTCTGTAGGTGTGCTCACAGGTGGCCCTGCGGAGGAAATGCCCGGTTCGACGGGTGACCAACTTCCCGAGCTGCAGCAACTGCACGAACGTGTTCGGCAGGTGATGAGTGGCGTCGCCCAGGCCCTATGGCCGTCCGTCTCCCTACCCGAGGGTCTTGGAGGGCTTGCGGAGAAGCTTCAGGGAGCATGGCAGCGCTTCCATCTAAGGAAGATATCGGCCTATCGTCAAGGCGCCAGGGAGGCCTAGGCCATGGTGAAGACGCGGTACAAGAGGGCGGATCCGAACCACATGGCCGAGGTCGGACCTATGGGGCCCGATGGGAAGGAGATCCCTGTGAGCTTAGTGTACGGCCAAGTAGAGTTGGCCGCTAAGTATTCCCAATGGGACTGTAAATTAGACAGCCTGTTAGATGGGATTGAAGGACTACAATCAGTCAGTGTGACGATGTATTTTTAAAATGACATGTATAATGCCTTGTAGCCGGATTGTAGATCATTTGTCGTTGCGGACCTTTTCGCTTCAACCTCGGGACCCAACAGTCCGGAGTGTGTCCGAATACCCTCGCGGTTATGCAAAAAACCGGGGCATGCATGGAGACCAGGCGTAGGGGTCATTAGTGCTTTATAAGACAAGTGCCCAACTAGTTATGTTATATTACATGGTTAGTAAGAAACATCTTCCAGGGAGAATAGTTCCGTTAAGGGTTCCTTTCCCTGGGAGGCATGCCCTAAAGTGCATGTCCGAACTGCGAAAAGAGCAGGAAAACATCTGGGGACAGATAAATAAATAAATGAGAAATCATCTTTCAAGTCACCAACCGAATATTCCCTTAAGAACGCTAGCTTTCGGCTTCACCCAGTCTGAGGTACACATCCGGCTGACCCGGCAGTAACAATCGCAGAGGTGCTCCCTTTACCTCCTAGCCGAACAATCGGGAACGTAGGGGTAAGCACAGGAGCCAGGCAACTCAGCTTGGCCAAAACTTAAGTCATATCGATGCATATAATGGTGAATAAAAGGTACATGCGGAAGTTTGACGCATGTGTTGGGCATAAAGCCCGTATAAATAAGCTTCTGTTAAAGAAGCCCCCAGGTATAATGAGTGCGAGTAGCACGTCAAGTGTGTGCGAACAATGCGCAAATCAGCCCTCAAGGGCTTTATGAAAAAGGTGGGAGAAAAGAGAGAAACAAAAGACAACTGAAGTATAAAATGTGGACGGAGGAAGGAGACGAACTCTGAGTCCGGCGCTAGGCGTAGAATCTTCGGAGGCGGGCTGCGTTCCATGGGTTCGGCTCGAGTCGGTTGTCCGATGCGTTTCGCAGACGGTATGCTCCGCCGGTCAGGACTTGGTCGATGATGAAGGGACCTTCCCATTTGGGCTTGAGTTTGTCCTTTTTCTTGTCCGGCAGGCGTAGAACTAGTTCGCCAACATTGTAAGTTTTAGCCCGTACTTCTCTGCTTTGATATCTTCGAGCCTGCTGCTGATAGAATGCGGAACGAGCCTTTGCCACGTCGCGCTCCTCCTCCAATGCGTCCAAGCTGTCCTGCCGATCCAACTCGGCTTCTCTTTCTTCGTACATGCGCACTCGAGGTGAGTCATGAATTATATCGCAGGGCAAAACTGCCTCTGCGCCGTATACCATAAAGAATGGTGTGAATCCGGTAGTACGGTTTGGCGTGGTCCGCAGCCCCCAGAGTACGGAGTCGAGCTCCTCTACCCAGTGCGTGTTAGATTCCGTAAGGGACCGCACTAATCTGGGTTTGATGCCGCTCATGATTAGACCATTTGCTCGTTCAACTTGACCGTTGGTTTGAGGGTGATAGACTGAAGCGTAGTCGAGCTTAATGCCCATATTTTTGCACCAGAGTTTAACCTCGTCGGCCGTGAAGTTCGTGCCGTTATCGGTGATGATGCTGTGGGGGACGCCATAACGGTGTACTACCCCGGATATGAAGTCTATCACTGGTCCGGATTCGGCCGTTTTAACTGGCTTGGCCTCTATCCATTTGGTGAATTTGTACACCATTACCAACAGGTATTTTTGCTTATGGGTTCCCCTTTTAAGGGGTCCAACCATGTCAAGCCCCCAGACCGCGAACGGCCAGGTGATGGGTATAGTTTTGAGGGCGGTGGGTGGCATGTGGCTTTGATTAGCAAAGAGCTGGCACCCGACGCATCGTTGGACTAAGTCCTGAGCATCTGCCCGGGCCGTCGGCCAATAAAATCCTGTACGGAAGGCCTTGCCTACAAGGGCCCGGGCTGCAGCGTGGTGCCCGCCGAGTCCGGCGTGAATTTCAGCCAGAAGATTTCGCCCTTCCTCTTCGGAGATGCACCTTTGAAGGACTCCGGTTGTGCTTTTCTTATAAAGCTCTCCCTCATGGACCTTGTAGGCTTTAGATCGCCGAACTATGCAGCGGGCCTCATTTTGGTCTTCGGGGAGTTCCTGCCTAATTAAGTAGGCTAGGAATGGTTCTGTCCACGGGGCAATGACTGCCATTATTTCGTGGGCTGAAGGTGTTATTTCATTGGCAGAGCCACCAGTTGTGTCAGAATGTTCGGTGTTGGGTGGTGCGGTTGGTTCCGGATTTTTATTTCCGGACTCCTCTTCCCATACTACGGATGGCTTAAAGAGCCGCTCCAGGAAGATGTTTGGAGGGATGGCATCGCGTTTTGCGCCGATGCGTGCCAACACGTCGGCTGCCTGGTTATTATCCCGGGCTACATGGGGGAATTCGAGTCCTTCGAACTGAGCTGACATTTTTAAGACCACTTTACGATAGGCTGCCATTTTTGGATCCTTGGCGTCAAAGTCTCCATTTACTTGGGATATTGCGAGGTTTGAATCTCCGCGCACCTCTAGGCGTTGAATACCCATGGATATTGCCATCCGGAAACCATGTAGAAGGGCCTCATATTCGGCTGCGTTGTTGGAGTCCGTGTATATTATCTGAAGTACATATTGGACTGTGTCTCCGGTTGGGGATGTCAATACGACGCCAGCCCCCAAGACGGCCAACATTTTGGAGCCGTCAAAATGCATGATCCAATTGGAGTATGTGCCGTACTCTTTAGGGAGTTCGGGTTCGGTCCATTCAGCGATGAAGTCAGCCAAAACTTGCGACTTTATAGCTCGCCTTGGTTTGTAGGTTATGTCGAATGGTAAGAGCTCGATGGACCATTTTGCAATCCTGCCCGTCGCGTCACGGTTGTTTATAATGTCGTTGAGAGGTACTTCGGAGGCAACTGTTATTGAACACTCTTGAAAGTAGTGTCGCAGCTTCCGGGATGCCATAAACACCGCGTACGCTATCTTTTGATAATGTGGATACCGGGACTTGCATGGGGTTAAGACAGTGGATACGTAGTACACTGGTTTTTGAAGAGGGAATTTGTGTCCTTCTGTTTCTCGTTCGACGACGAGTACCGCGCTGACAACTTGATGTGTTGCCGCGATATATAATAACATCGGTTCGCCCAGGTTAGGCGCGGCCAGGACCTGATTTGTTGCCAATATGGCCTTTATTTCTTCGAGTCCGGCCGTGGCAGCATCCGTCCACTCGAAGTGTTCGGTGCGCCTGAGGAGGCGATAGAGGGGCAATGCTTTTTCTCCCAAACGGGAGATGAAGCGGCTTAGAGCCGCCACACATCCAGTCAATTTTTGTATTTGTTTGAGGTCTTTTGGGATATCCAGCTGTGACAGAGCTCGGATCTTGGCTGGGTTTGCTTCAATTCCTCTACCGGATACAATGAAGCCCAGGAGCTTTCCGGCTGGTACGCCGAAAACGCATTTTTCCGGGTTGAGCTTAATGTCATATGCTCGGAGGTTGTCGAATGTGAGCCTCAAGTCGTCTACTAGAGTTTCGACGTGTTTGGTCTTGACGACCACGTCGTCTACGTATGCCTCCACTGTTTTGCCGATCTGGGTAGCCAGACATGTCTGAATCATGCGCTGATATGTTGCGCCGGCGTTTTTGAGTCCGAAGGGCATTGTGTTGAAGCAGAATGGTCCGTATGGAGTAATGAATGCCGTTGCGGCTTGGTCTGCCTCCGCCATCTTGATTTGATGGTAGCCGGAGTATGCGTCGAGGAAGCACAATGAATCGTGTCCTGCGGTAGCATCGATGATTTGATCGATGCGGGGAAGGGGGAAAGGATCCTTTGGACAAGCCTTGTTAAGGTCTTTAAAATCGACACACAGGCGCCAGGATTTGTCCTTTTTTGGTACCATTACCAGGTTCGCTAGCCAGTCCGGATGTTTGATGTCTCTGATGAATCCGGCTTCCAATAGTTTGGCTAGCTCCTCTCCCATTGCCTGTCTTTTGGGTTCGGAAAATCGCCGAAGAGCCTGTTTGACTGGCTTGAATCCTTTTAGGATGTTTAGGCTGTGTTCTGCCAATCTGCGTGGGATTCCTGGCATATCTGAAGGGTGCCAGGCAAAGATGTCCCAATTCTCCCGAAGGAATTCTCGTAGTGCGGCGTCTACATCAGGGTTTAACTGTGCCCCAATGGAGGCCGTCTTTGTGGGGTCCGTTGGATGGACCTGGAATTTGACTATTTCGTCCGCTGGTTTAAAAGAGGTGGACTTGGATCTCTTATCGAGTATCACATCGTCCCTGTTCACCGTAGAGTGCAACGCAGTGAGTTCCTCTGCCGCTAGGGCTTCGGATAGTGCCTCTAGGGCTAGTGCGGCTGTCTTGTTTTCGGCGCGGAGTGCTATGTCCGGATCACTGGCAAGAGTGATGGTTCCATTGGGCCCGGGCATTTTAAGCTTCATGTACCCGTAATGGGGTATGGCTTGGAAAATTGTGAATGCCTCTCGCCCTAATAAAGCGTGATATCCGCTACTGAATGGGGCCACATGGAACGTGACTTCCTCGGACCTGTAATTGTCTGGCGAGCCAAACACCACATCAAGTGTAATTTTTCCTATGCAGCATGCTTCCCGACTAGGGATTATTCCTCTAAAGGTTGTGCTGCTTCGCTCGATGCGGCTCCAGTCTATTTCCATTTTTCGAAGGGTTTCCTTGTAGATGAGGTTTAATCCGCTACCGCCATCCATGAGTACCTTGGTAAGACGAAAGCCGTCCACTATTGGACTGAGGACCAATGCAGCTGGTGCTCGGGCTGTTCGGAATTTAGGTTCGTCGCTGGCGTTGAAGGTGATAGTCGTGTCGCTCCATGGATTTGTTGTTGCTACTTGGTAGACTTCGGTGAGGCTGCGGATTGTTCGTTTCCGCATATTATTTGATGCGAAAGTCTCAAAGACTGTTAATACCGTACTGGTACTGTTGGGGTGGTTCTCCGGGGCTAGAAGCTCTTCGCCACTTTTGGCCACCTGCCGCAGTATCCAACATGCTCGAAGGCTATGGGTTGGAGTGGCGCCCTCTGTGCTATGAATTTTACAGGGTCCGCTGAGCCATCCCTCCAGTACGGTTCCGTGCCCTTTATGGGGTTTTTGCTTTTTGGTTTTTGTCCTGGGTGCCTGAGCATGATGCACCCTTTTGTTTCGGACTAGGGTTGTGTTCGGAGCCGGATTGTCCCAAAACTTAGTTTCGGTTTTCCGGACACCCTCCATCGCACAGTACTTTCGTACTATGGACGCCAGGTCGGCGAAGCGTGTAATTTCGCGACGACTTACGGCGTTCAAGATTCCCTTGTTCGTGCAATTGTTGCAGAAAATTGAAATTGTGTTTTCCTCATGGCAGTCCTTTATCCTGTCCATAACCAGGAGGAATCTGGCCCAGTAATGATGTACTGTTTCAGCGGGCTCTTGCCGGATTTGAGATAGATCGCATATGTTTGGGTGGGTGGGTGGAATTGAGTCCGGAACCCTGCCCAACTTGAGGCTCAAGGGACGAAAAGTTTCTGAATTTGGAAGCTTGGATTGCTGGACGTTGTCCAACGAGTCTGGTCTGCTGCCTGACTTTAGGTGCAGTACTTGATCGACGTCCGTCCCTCCGCGGGAATCCGACATGGAGGGATCAGGAGTCCGGACATAACTGGTCTTTAATACAGAAGAAGAGTCGCCGCGTTGTTCCTCTACCACCGCAACATGGTGGGTAACCTGGGGGGAGTTAATCTCTCTCAGATTGGTTTTAAACCCAATCTGATCGTAGTCTGTAGAGACCCCCAGGGCGGCAATGCGATCCAAGAGCTCGTTTACAGAAGAGATATCAATCGGATCCAGCTGCTCGGTGAATTCCGAGCTGACGCGAAGATCGCTTTTGATGACCCGAGAGGTCATCGTCGAAGCAGCGGCCGAACAGGCGGTCATAAGAAAACCACCTAGCCAGATAGTTTGGCCGGCGGCCAAAGCTCCTTTGGCAATGGTACCGTCTTTAAAGACGGGAAGAGGCATCCTTCCTGATCGTGACGGCACAGAGGAACTCTCAATGAAAGCACCAATGTTGGTGTCAAAACCGGCGGATCTCGGGTAGGGGGTCCCGAACTGTGCGTCTAGGCGGATGGTAACATGAGACAAGGGACACGATGTTTTTACCCAGGTTCGGGCCCTCTCGATGGAGGTAAAACCCTACTCCTGCTTGATTGATATTGATGATATGGGTAGTGCAAGAGTGGATCTACCACGAGATCAAGGAGGCTAAACCCTAGAAGCTAGCCTATGGTATGATTGTTGTTCGCCCTATGGACTAAAACCCTCCGGTTTATATAGACACCGGAGAGGGCTAGGGTTACAGAGAGTCGGTTACAATGGTAGGAGATCTACATATCCGTATTGCCAAGCTTTCCTTCCACGCCAAGGAAAGTCCCATCCGGACACGGGACGAAGTCTTCAATCTTGTATCTTCATAGTCTTGGAGTCCGGCCGGTGATGATAGTTCGGCTATCCGGACATCCCCTAGTCCAGGACTCCCTCACAGAGTACATAGCTGCTTTGGAAGCAGCAAATGAAGGAGTCTGGATGAAGAAGTTCATATCTGATCTAGGTGTAATACCTAGTGCATCAGATCCAAAGAAAATCTTTTGTGACAACAATGGAGCAATTGCCTTGGTGAAGGAATCCAGATTTCACAAGAGAACCAAACACATCAAGATACGCTTCAACTCCATTCGTGAACAAGTGAAGGATGGAGACATAGAAATTGGCAAGATACATATTGATCTGAATGTGGCAGAACCGTTGATTCATTACAAGATCAACACCAAGACTCCATGGGTGTTAGATTCATTACAATGTAATCTAGATTATTGACTCTAGTGCAAGTGGGAGACTGAAGGAAATATGCCCTGGATGCAATAATAAAGTTGTTATTTTATATTTCCTTATTCGTGATAATGGTTTATTATTCATGCTAGAATTGTATTGATCAGAAACCTTAATACATGTGTGATACATAAACAAACATTGTGTCCCTAGTGTGAAGGAAATATGCCCTAGAGGCAATAATAAAGTTATTATTTATTTCCTTATTTCATGATAAATGTTTATTATTCATGCTAGAATTGTATTAACCAGAAACATAATACATGTGCGAATACATAGACAAACATAGTGTCACTAGTATGCCTCTACTTGACTAGCTCGTTAATTAAAGATGGTTAAGTTTCCTAACCATAGACATGAGTTGTCATTTGATTAACGGGATCACATCATTAGGAGAATGATGTGATTGACTTGACCCATTCCGTTAGCTTAGCACTTGATCGTTTAGTATGTTGCTATTGCTTTCTTCATGACTTATACATGTTCCTATAACTATGAGATTATGCAACTCCCGTTTACCGGAGGAACACTTTGTGTGCTACCAAACGTCACAACATAACTGGGTGATTATAAAGGTGCTCTACAGGTGTCTCCGAAGGTACTTGTTGGGTCGGCGTATTTCGAGATTAGGATTTGTCACTGCAATTGTCGGAGAGGTATCTCTGGGCCCACTCGGTAATGCACATCACTATAAGCCTTGCAAGCATTGTAACTAATGAGTTAGTTGCAGGATGATGTATTACGAAACGAGTAAAGAGACTTGCCAATAACGAGATTGAACTAGGTATTGAGATACCGACGATCAAATCTCGGGCAAGTAACATACCGATGACAAAGGGAACAACGTATGTTGTTATGTGGTTTGACCGATAAAGATCTTCTTAGAATATGTGGGAGCCAATATGAGCATCCAGATTCCGCTATTGGTTATTGACCGAAGATGTGTCTCGGTCATGTCTACATAGTTCTCGAACCCGTAGGGTCCGCACGCTTAAACTTAGATGACAGTTATATTATGAGTTTATGTGTTTTGATGTACCGAAGGTTGTTCGGAGTCCCGGATGTGATCACGGACATGACAAGGAGTCTCGAAATCGTCGAGACATGAAGATCGATATATTGGACGACTATATTTGGACACCGAAAAGGTTCCGGGTGATATTGGAACAATACTGGAGCTCCGGGAGGTTATCGGAACCCCCCGGGAGGTATATGGGCCTTAATGGGCCTTAGTGGAAAGGAGGGGAAAGGAGGAAGGGAGGGGGCGTCCCCCCCTCCAAGCCCAATCCGAATTGGGAGGGGCGGGCGGCCCCCCTTTCCTTCCTCCCTCCTTCCTCTTCCTTCCCTCTCCCTCTCCGAATAGGAAAGGGAGGAGTCCTACTCCCGGTGGGAGTAGGACTCCCCCCTAGGGCGCGCCTCCTCCCCTTGGCCGGCCCCCTCCTCCACTCCTTTATATACGGGGGAGGGGGCACCACATAGACACAACAATTGATCATTGATCTCTTAGCCGTGTGCGGTGCCCCCTCCACCATAGTCCTCCTCGATAATATCGTAGCTGTGCTTAGGCGAAGCCCTGCGACGGTAGAACATCATCATCGTCACCACACTATCGTGCTGACGGAACTCTCCCTCGACACTCGGCTGGATCGGAGTTTGAGTGACGTCATCGAGCTGAACGTGTGCAAGAACTTGGAGGTGCCTTGCTTTCGGTGCTTGACCGGTCGGGCCGTGAAGACGTACGACTACATCAACCGTGTTGTGCTTCCGCTTACGGTCTACGAGGGTACGTAGACAACACTCTCCCCTCTCGTTGCTATGCATCTCCATGATCTTGCATGTGCGTAGGAATTCTTTTGAAATTACTACATTCCCCAACAGTGGCATCCGAGCCTAGGTTTTATGCGTTGATGTTATATGCAGGAGTAGAACACAAGTGAGTTGTGGGCGATACAAGTCATACTGCTTACCATCATGTCATACTTTGGTTCGCGGTATTGTTGGATGAAGCGGCCCGGACCAACATTACGCGTACGCTTACGCGAGACTGGTTCTATCGATGTGCTTTGCACATAGGTGGTTGGCTGGTGTCAGTTTCTCCCACTTTAGTTGAACCGAGTGTGGCTACGCCCGGTCCTTGAGAAGGTTAAAACAGCACTAACTTGACGAACTATCGTTGTGGTTTTGATGCGTAGATAAGAATGGTTCTTGCTCAGCCCGTAGCAGCCACGTAAAACTTGCAAACAACAAAGTAGAGGACGTCTAACTTGTTTTGCAGGGCATGTTGTGATGTGATATGTTCAAGACGTGATGCTATATTTTATTGTATGAGATGATCATGTTTTGTAACCGAGTTATCGGTAACTGGCAGGAGCCATATGGTTGTCGCTTTATTGTATGCAATGCAATCGCCCTGTAATTGCTTTACTTTATCACTAAGCGGTAGCGATAGTCGTAGAAGCAATAGTTGGCGAGACGACAAACGATGCTACGATGGAGATCAAGGTGTCGCGCCGGTGATGATGGTGATCATGACGGTGCTTCGGAGATGGAGATCACAAGCACAAGATGATGATGGCCATATCATATCACTTATATTGATTGCATGTGATATTTCTTTTATGCATCTTATCTTGCTTTGATTGACGGTAGCATTATAAGATGATCTCTCACTGAATTTCAAGATAAAAGTGTTCTCCCTGATTATGCACCATTGCCAAAGTTCGTCGTGCCCAGACACCACGTGATGATTGGGTGTGATAAGCTCTACGTCCATCTACAGCGGGTGCAAGCCAGTTTTGCACACGCAGAATACTCAGGTTAAACTTGACGAGCCTAGCATATACAGATATGGCCTCGGAACACTGAGACTGAAAGGTTGAGCGTGAATCATATAGTAGATATGATCAATATAGTGATGTTCACCATTGAAAACTACTCCATCTCACGTGATGATCGGACATGGTTTAGTTGATTTGGATCACGTGATCACTTAGATGATTAGAGGGATGTCTATCTAAGTGGGAGTTTTTAAGTAATATGATTAATTGAACTTTAATGTATCATGAACTTAGTCATGATAGTATTTTGCAAATTATGTTGTAGATCAAAAGCTCGCGTTGTTGCTTCCCTATGTTTTATATGTGTTCCTAGAGAAAACTAAGTTGAAAGATGATAGTAGCAATGATGCGGACTAGGTCCGCGATCTGAGGTTTATCCTCATTGCTGCACAGAAGAATTATGTCCTTGATACATCGCTAGGTGACAGGCCTATTGCAGGAGCATATTCAGACGTTATGAACGTTTGGCTAGCTCAATATGATGACTACTTAATAGTTTAGTGCACCATGCTTAACGACTTAGAATCGGGACTTCAAAGACGTTTCGAACGTCATGGACCATATGAGATGTTCCAGGAGTTGAAGTTAATATTTCAAGAAAATACCCGAGTTGAGAGATATGAAGTCTCCAACAAGTTCTATAGCTAAAAGATGGAGGAGAATTGCTCAACTAGTGAGCAAGTGCTCAGATTGTCTGGGTACTACAATCGCTTGAATCAACTGGGACTTAATCTTCCAGATAAGATAGTGATTGACAGAGTTCTCTAGTCACCATCACCAAGTTACTAGAACTTCGTGATGAACTATAGTATGCAAGGGATGACGAAAACGATTCCCGAGCTCTTCGTGATGTTGAAATCGAGGAAGGTAGAAATCAAGAAAGAGCATCAAGTGTTGATGATTGACAAGACCACTAGTTTCAAGAAAAGGGCAAAGGGAAAGAAAGGGAAACTTCAAGTAGAATGGCAAGCAAGTTGGCACTCCCATGAAGAAGCCCAAAGCTGAACCAAAGCCTGAAACTGAGTGCTTCTACTGCAAAGGAAATGGTCACTGGAAGCGGAAATGCCCTGAATATTTGGTGGATAAGAAGGATGGCAAAGTGAACAAGGGTGTATTTGATATACATGTTATTGATGTGTGCCTTACTAGTGTTTATAGTAGCTCCTGAGTATTTGATACTTGTTCGGTTACTAAGATTAGTAACTCAAAACAGGAGTTACAGAATAAACAGAGACTAGTTGAAGGGGAAGTGACGATGAGTGTTGGAAGTAGTTGCAAGATTGATATGATCATCATCACACACTCCCTATACTCTCGGGATTAGTGTTAAACCTAAATAAATGTTTTTTGGCGTTTGCGTTGAGCATGAATATGATTTGATCATGTTTATTGCAATAAGGTTATTCATTTAAAGTCAGAGAATAATTGTTGTTCTGTTTACATGAATAAAACCTTCAATGGTCATACACCCAATGAAAATAGTTTGTTGGATCTCGATCATAGTGATACACATATTCATAATATTGATGCCAAAATATGCAAAGTTAATAATGATAGTGCAACTTATTTGTGGCACTGCCGTTTGGGTCATATCAGTGTAAAGCGCATGAAGAAACTCCATAAAGATGGATTTTCAGAATCACTTGGTTATGAATCATTTAATGCTTGCGAACCGTGCCTTTTGGGCAAGATGACTAAAACTCCGTTCTTCAGAACAATGGAACAAGATACTGACTTGTTGGAAATAATACATACCGATGTATGCGGTCCAGTGAGTGTTGATGTTCGTGGCGGGTATCGTTATTTTTTGACCTTCACAGATGATTTGAGTAGATATGAGTATATCTACTTGATGAAACATAAGTCTGAAATATTTGAAAAGTTCCAAGAATTTCAGAGTGAAGTGGAAAATCATCGTAACAAGAAAATAAAGTTTCTGCGATCTGATCGCGGAGACGAATATTTGAGTTACGAGTTTGGTCTTCAATTAAAACAATATGGAATAGTTTCACAAACTCATGCCACCTGGAACACCACAGCGTAATGGTGTGTCCGAACATCGTAACCACACTCTATTAGATATGGTGCGATCTATGATATCTCTTACCGATTTACCATTATCATTTTGGGGTTATGCATTAAAGACACCAGCATTCACTTTAAATAGGGCACCATCAAAATTCGTTGAGACGACGCCTTATGAACTGTGGTTTCGCAAGAAACCAAAGTTGTCGTTTTTAAAGTTTGGGGTTGCGATGCTTATGTGAAAAAGTTTCAACCTGATAAGCTCGAACCCAAGTCAGAGAAGTGTGTCTTCATAGAATACCCAAAGGAAACTGTTGGGTACACCTTCTATCACAGATCCGAAGGCAAGATATTCGTTGCTAAGATGGATCCTTTCTAGAGAAGGAGTTTCTCTCGAAAGAAGTGAGTGGGAGGAAAGTAGAGCTTGATAAGGTAAATGTACCTTCTCCCGAATTGGAAAGTAGTTCATCACAGAAATTAGTTCTAGTGATTCCTACACCAATTAGCGAGGAAGCTAATGATGATGATCATGAAACTTCAGAGCAAGTTACTACAGAACCTCGTAGGTCTTCTAGAATACGGTCCGCACCAGAGTGGTACAGTAATCCTGTTCGGGAAGTCATGTTACTAGACCATGATAAACCTACGAACTATGAGGAAGCGATGATGAGCCCAGATTTCGCGAAATGGCTGGAGGCCATGAAATCTGAGATATGATCCATGTATGAGAACAAAGTGTGGACTTTGGTGGACTTGCCCGATGATCGGCAAGCCATAGAAAATAAATGGATCTTCAAGAGGAAGACAGACGTTGATAGTAGTGTTACTATCTACAAAGCTCGACTTGTCGCAAAAAGGTTTTTGACAAGTTCAAGGTGTTGACTACAATGAGATTTTCCCAACTGTAGCGATGCTTAAGTCTGTCCGAATCATGTTAGCAATTGCCACATTTTATGAAGTCTGGCAAATGGATGTCAAAACTGCATTCCTTAATGGTTTTCTTAAAGAAGAGTTGTATATGATGCAACCAGAAGGTTTTGTCAATCCTAAAGGTGCTAACAAAATGTGCAAGCTCTAGCGATCCATCTATGGACTGGTGCAAGCATCTCGGATTTGGAATATACGCTTTGATAAGTTGATCAAAGCATATAGTTTTGTACGGACTTGGAGTGAAGCCTGTATTTACAATAAAGTGAGTGGGAGCACTACAACCTTTCTGATAAGTATATGTGAGTGACATATTGTTGATCAGAAATGATGTAGAATTTTTCTGGAAAGCATAAAGAAGTGTTTGAAAGGAGTTCTTTAAAAGAAAGACCTCAGTAAAGCTACTTACATATTGAGCATCAAGATCTATTGAGATAGATCAAGACGCTTGATAAGATTATCAATGAGTACATACCTTGACAAGATTTTGAAGTAGTTCAAAATGGAACAGTCAAAGAAAGAGTTCTTGCCTGTGTTGCAAAGGTGTGAAATTGAGTAAGACTCAAATCCCGACCACGGCAGAAAATAGAAAGAGAATGAAAGTCATTCCCTATACCTCAGTCATATGTTCTATAAAAGTATGCCATGCTATGGACCAGACCTATTGTATACTCTGCCCTGGTTTGGCAAGGGAGTACAATAGTGATCTAGGAGTAGATCACTGGACATTGGTCAAAATTATCCTTAGTGGAATAAGGATATGTTTCTCGATTATGGAGGTGACAAGAGGTTCGTCGTAAAGGGTTACGTCGATACAAGTTTTGACACTGATCCAGATGACTCTAAGTCTCAATCTGGATACATATTGAAAGTGGGAGCAATTAGCTAGAGTAGCTCCGTACAGAGCATTGTAGACATAAAATATTTTGCAAAATACATACGGCTCTGAATGTGACAGACCCATTGACTAAACTTCTCTCACGAGCAAAACATGATCACACCTTAGTACTCTTTGGGTGTTAATCACATAGCGATGTGAACTAGATTATTGACTCTAGTAAACCCTTTGGGTGTTGGCGATGTGAACTATGGGTGTTAATCATATACAGATATGAATATTGGTGTTAAATCACATGGCGATGTGAAGTAGATTATTGACTCTAGTGCAAGTGGGAGACTGAAGGAAATATGCCCTAGAGGCAATAATAAAGTTATTATTTATTTCCTTATTTCATGATAAATGTTTATTATTCATGCTAGAATTGTATTAAACAGAAACATAATACATGTGTGAATACATAGACAAACATAGTGTCACTAGTATGCCTCTACTTGACTAGCTCGTTAATCAAAGATGGTTAAGTTTTCTCACCATAGACATGAGTTGACATTTGATTAACAGGATCACATCATTAGGAGAATGATGTGATTGACTTGACCCATTCCGTTAGCTTAGCACTTGATCGTTTAGTATGTTGCTATTGCTTTCTTCATGACTTATACATGTTCCTATAACTATGAGATTATGCAACTCCCGTTTACTGGAGGAACACTTTTTGTGCTACCAAACATCACAACGTAACTGGGTGATTATAAAGGTGCTCTATAGGTGTCTCCGAAGGTACTTGTTGGCTTGGCATATTTCGAGATTAGGATTTGTCACTCCAATTGTCGGAGAGGTATCTCTGGGCCCACTCGGTAATGCACATCACTATAAGCCTTGCAAGCATTGTAACTAATGAGTTAGTTGCAGGATGATGTATTACGAAACGAGTAAAGAGACTTGCCAATAACGAGATTGAACTAGGTATTGAGATACCGACGATCGAATCTCGGGCAAGTAACATATCGATGACAATGGGAACAACGTATGTTGTTATGCGGTTTGACCGATAAAGATCTTCATAGAATATGTGGGAGCCAATATGAGCAACCAGGTTCCGCTATTGGTTATTGACCGGAGATGTGTCTCGGTCATGTCTACATAGTTCTCGAACCCGTAGGGTCCGCACACTTAAAGTTAGATGACAGTTATATTATGAGTTTATGTGTTTTGATGTACCAAAGGTTGTTCGGAGTCCCGGATGTGATCACGGACATGACAAGGAGTCTCGAAATCGTCGAGACATGAAAATTGATATATTGGACGACTATATTTGGACACCGGAAAGGTTCTGGGTGAGATTGGAACAATACCGGAGCTCCAGGAGGTTATCGGAACCCCCCGGGAGGTATATGGGCCTTAATGGGCCTTAGTGGAAAGGAGGGAACGGAGCAATGGAGGGGGCGTCCCCCCCAAGCCCAATCCGAATTGGGAGGGGGCCTGCCCCCCTTTCCTTCCTCCCTCCTTCCTCTTCCTTCCCTCTCCCTCTCCAAATAGGAAAGGGAGGAGTCCTACTCCCGGTGGGAGTAGGACTCCCCCCTAGGGCGCGCCTCCTCCCCTTGGCTGGCCCCCTCCTCCACTCCTTTATATACGGGGGAGGGGGGCACCCCATAGACACAACAATTGATCATTGATCTCTTAGCCGTGTGCGGTGCCCCCTCCACCATAGTCCTCCTCGATAATATCGTAGTTGTGCTTAGGCGAAGCCCTGCGACGGTAGAACATCATCATCATCACCACACTGTCATGCTAACGGAACTCTTCCTCGACACTCGGCTGGATCGGAGTTCGAGGGACGTCATCGAGCTGAACGTGTGCAAGAACTCGGAGGTGCCGTGCTTTCGGTGCTTGATCGGTCGGGCCGTGAAGACGTACGACTACATCAACCGCATTGTGCTAATGCTTCCGCTTACGGTCTACGAGGGTACGTAGACAACACTCTCCCCTCTCGTTGCTATGCATCTCCATGATCTTGCGTGTGCGTAGGAATTCTTTTGAAATTACTACGTTCCCCAACAGTGGCATCCGAGCCTAGGTTTTATACGTTGATGTTATATGCACGAGTAGAACACAAGTGAGTTGTGGGCGATACAAGTCATACTGCTTACCAGCATGTCATACTTTGGTTCGGCGCTATTGTTGGACGAAGCGGCCCGGACCGACATTACGCTTACGCTTATGTGAGACTGGTTCTACCGACGTGCTTTGCACACAGGTGGCTGGCCGGTGTCAGTTTCTACCACTTTAGTTGAACCGAGTGTGGCTACGCCCGGTCCTTGAGAAGGTTAAAACAGCACTAACTTGACGAACTATCATTGTGGTTTTGATGCGTAGGTAAGAACGGTTCTTGCTCAGCCCGTAGCAGCCACGTAAAACTTGCAAACAACAAAGTAGAGGACGTCTAACTTGTTTTTGCAGGGCATGTTGTGATGTGATATGGTCAAGACGTGATGCTATATTTTATTGTATGAGATGATCATATTTTGTAACCGAGTTATCGGCAACTGGCAGGAGCCATATGGTTGTCGCTTTATTGTAGAACATCATCATCGTCACCACACCGTCGTGCTAATGGAACTCTCCCTCGACACTCGGCTAGATCGGAGTTCGAGGGACGTCATCGAGCTGAACGTGTGCAAGAACTCGGAAGAGCCGTGCTTTCGGTGCTTGATCGGTCGGGCCGTGAAGACGTACGACTACATCAACCGCATTGTGCTAACGCTTCCGCTTACGGTCTACGAGGGTACGTAGACAACACTCTCCCCTCTCGTTGCTATTCATCTCCATGATCTTGCGTGTGCGTAGGAATTTTTTTGAAATTACTACGTTCCCCAACATAGTGAGCCTCTACTAGACTAGCTCGTTGATCACAGATGGTTAAGGTTTCCTTACCATGGACATGATTGTGATAACGGGATCACATCATTAGGAGAATGGTGTAATGGACAAGACCCATCCGTTAGCTTAGCATAATTATTGTTCAAGTTTTATTGCTATTGCTTTCTTCACGTCAAATACATATTCCTTCGACTATGAGATTATGCAAACTCCGGATACCGGAGGAATACCTTCTGTGCTATCAAACGTCACAACGTATTTGGGTGATTATAAAGATGCTCTACAGGTATCTCTGAAGATGTTTTTTGAGTTGGCATAGATCGAGATTAGGATTTGTCACTCCGAGTATCGGATAGGTATCTCTGGGTCCTCTCGGTAATACACATAATAAGCTTGCAATCAAACGACTAAGGAGTTGGTGATGAGATGATGTATTACGGAACGAGTAGAGAGACTTGCCGGTAACGAGATTGAACTAGGTATGAAGATACCAACGATCGAATCTCGGGCAAGTAACATACCGATGGACAAAGGGAATTATGTATGTTATCATAATGGTTCGATCGATAAAGATCTTCATAAAATATGTAGGAGCCAATATGGGCATCCAGGTTTCACTATTGGTTATTGACCGGAGAGGTGTCTCGGTCATGTCTACATAGCTCTCGAACCCGTAGGGTCCGCACGCTTAACGTTCGATGACGATTTAGTATTAAATGAGTTATGTGATTTAGTGACCGAATATTGTTTGGAGTCCCGGATGAGATCACGTACATGACGAGGAGTCTTGAAATGGTCAAAATATAAATATTGATATATACGACGATGGTATTCGGACACCGAAAGTGTTTCGGGGGTTATCAGGTACTTATCGGGTCACCGGAAAGGGTTCCGGTCACCCCCGGCAAAAGATATGGGCCTTATGGGCCAAGAGGGGAACACACCAGCCACAAGGGGCTGGTGCGCCCCCCATATGGGCCGGCCTAAGGAGGGGAAGGAAAGGGGAGAATGGAAAGGAAGGTGTGGATTAGGATTCCCACTTTCTTCCCTGTCCCCCCATCTTTCCTTCTCCCTCAGTTATATATGCCGGGGGGGCGCGGCTTGGGAGGGACTCCAAGTAGGATTCCTCCTACTTGGGCGCCTCCTATGGCTGCTCCTCCCTCCCTCCCACCTATATATATATATATATATATATGGGGGGGGGGCTAGCACACACCAGACAATTGCCTAGCCATGTGCGGCGCCCCCTCCACCGTTTACACCCTGGTCATATTTTCGTAGTGCTGCGAAGCCCTGTGGAAATCACTTCACCATCATTGTCACCATGCCGTCGTGCTGACGGAACTCATCTACTACCTCGACGTCTTGCTGGATCAAGAAGGCGAGGGACGTCACCGAGCTGAACGTGTGCATAACGCGGAGGTGCCGTGCGTCCGATACTTGATCGGTTGAAGCGCGAAGAAGTTCGACTACATCAACCGCGTTGTGAAACGCTTCCGCTTACGGTCTACGAGGGTACGTAGACATACCCCCCCCCCTCCTTGCTATGCATCTCCATGGATAAATCGTTGTGTGTGCGTAGAATTTCTTTTATTTTTCCATGCAATGATTCCCAACACTTTCACCCGTTGTACGAAAGGGGTGTTTGTAGGTAGCAATTTTTCCTTTCAAGATCGGTCCAACCACCCTACGATTTTAGGGCCTATACAGACAAGAGTGCCGTTTTGGCACATGGGAGTGCACGCTCCTGGTTTTTAAAATGTGTTTTAAACATATTTTGAAATGTCAAAAAATTCTAAAAAACAATTTGGCGTGTACATCTTGATGTTGTACATGCTCATAAAGTCGTCTCGCGAAAAACCGACAACTTATGTATTGTGTGTGAAAAAGACAAAATACGGTGTTAAAAAATGCTTTTCACGAGACATCCTTTTGTCTTTTTTAAACAAGCCACAAAAAATGTCGGTTTTCTCCGAAACTTGACGTGCACACAATATTGAGATTTATGCGCCAAATTTTTCTTTGAAATTTTTCACACTTCGAAAAAAAATTGCCTATCCATGTGCGGCGCCCCCTCCACCGTTTACACCCTGGCCATATTTTCGTAGTGCTTAGGCGAAGCCCTGCGGAGATCACTTCACCATCATCGTCACCACGCCGTCGTGCTGACGGAACTCATCTACTACCTCGACGTCTTGCTGGATCAAGAAGGCGAGGGACGTCACCGAGCTAAACGTGTGCATAACGCGGAGGTGCCGTGCATTCGGTACTTGATCGGTTGAAGCGCGAAGAAGTTCGACTACATCAACCGCGTTGTGAAACGCTTCCTCTTACGGTCTACGAGGGTACTTAGACATACTCTCCCCCCCTCCTTGCTATGCATCTTCATGGATAGATCATTGCGTGTGCATAAAACTTTTTTTATTTTTCCATGCAACGATTCCCAACACTTTCACCCGTTTATACGAAGAGGTGTTTGTAGGTAGCAGTTTTTCCTTTCAAGATCGGTCCAACCACCCTACGATTTTAGGGCCTATACAGACGAGAGTGCCGTTTTGGCACATGGGAGTGCGCATTTCTGGTTTTTAAAATGTGTTTTAAACATATTTTAAAATGTCAAAAAATTATAAACAAAAATTTGGCGTGTACATCTTGATGTTGTACATGCTCATAAAGTCGTCTCGCGAAAAACCGACAACTTATGTATTGTGTGTGAAAAAAACAAAATACAGTGTTAAAAAATGCTTTTCACAAGACATCCTTTTGTCTTTTTAAACAAGACATAAAAAATGTCGGTTTTCTTCGAAACTTGACGTGCACACAATATTAAGATGTATACGCCAAATTTTTCTTTGAAATTTTTCACACTTCAATAAAAATTCGCGTGCAGGAGCGCACGCTCCCGGGAGCATCAACGGATTTTCGCTATACAGACAACTAAACAAACAATGCGTTGTAAAAGGTGATTATATTTATATGTAGCATGGATACGGGCTACAGACAGGAGCCGTCTAGACTCTAGACTGTTGCACATGCCATAAGGCTATAGCCTATAGGTAAGCCTTCACGCCAAGCCTCCAGCTCAGCATGGAAGGCGCTCTCGCATGCACCCGTGTAGAGGATCTGTAAGAGCATCTCCAATAGCTTGTTTATATGGATGTCTATACTCGTTTTTCACGACGTGAGCTCAAAACAGGTGTCCAACAGCTTGTCTATATGGTTGTCCAAATATACACATCCTCTAAATCGACCTCGACAATGTCCATACCTGGACAATGTGAAGGTGTTGTCTAAACTCAGCTGTAGTCATGATTTCTTCCTCTCCCCAGCAACGGCCCACCTGTCATGGACCCTGTATATAGACGTTCTGATGCAAAACTGGATGTGTATATGAGGAATCTTTTTAGACCATTGTTTATATGAATATATAGACATCCAAATATACACATGCTATTGGAGATGCTCTAAGCAGACTCGAAACTGCAAAATAACCGCAGTTTTATGGTTTTAGACAAAAGATTCCATTTCAGATCTTGCAAAATGGCCGGTTCTGTAAAAAATTATACAGCTCCCCACTAAAAAAATATCACATCTCCAACATATGTACTCCCTCCGTTCCAAAATAGATGACCCAACTTTATACTTACTTTGTACTAAGATTAGTATAAAGTTGGGTCATCCATTTTAAAACGGAGGGAGTACTTTTGGAGGCAAAATTTACAGCCCCCGAGAAGATCGACGGGAGGAAAATTTCACATCAACCGCCACCGCCGGCTCGCGATTCTGGCCGTCTTCGCTGCCGCCGACCAATCGACCGACGTCCCTCGCCCTTCCTTGCCTCATTCCCGATGGCCATCGTGCCCCTCGAGCTCTCGGATGGTCGCGGCAGCTCCGCCATGGATGCGGGCTCAAGGTTGCCGCCAGGGACGGGCAACCATCGTGCCCCTCGAGCTCTCGGGTGGCCGCGGCAGCTCCGCCATGGATGTGTGCTCAAGATTGCCGCCGGGGACAGATAACCATCACCCCTCGAGCTCTCGGGTGGCCGCGGCAACTCCGCCATGGATGCGGTTTCAAGTTCACTGCCAGGGCCCAACAGCCATGGAGCGGCGTAAGCGAACGCGGCTGGGGACGGCTGCTTGTGCGGGTGATTTGGGGAAGAAGATGATTATAAAAGAAAAAGCACTGATGGATGAAATATTCGTTTTTACGGTAGGAATTTGTAGTATCTATTCTACCGCAGCCGGTGCAGTACCGTAAAACAGTTTTAAGGTTCCCCATACAATGGTTTTACGATACCATGATATAAGAGATTTACTAGAGATGCTTTAAAAATATTTTGGACTCAGTATTGCTCAAAACAACAACCATGTGCGGTACCTTGTTTTTTTTCGATATATGTCTAGTAGTAGTAGTAGTAGCAGCAGCATCTTATGACCAAAGACAACTTCAAATAAACGAGGCCTCCTTTTAACATCCAGTGATGCTGCCAAATGACCATGGTCCTTCGCATATGCCGAAAAACATGTGACAACGACCAGCGCCAAACGGCCAGGATAGCACCGTACCCACGCGTACGGCGGCACGGGTACACAACCTGCTCTCGTGACATGTCTCTGCCAACACTGCCTAAGCCAAGCCAAGCCAAACACGCGCCTGTTCAACACCAACTTCTTCCAACTAGCAACAACATCAGCTTCTTCCACTGCCGGCGACGAGATCGATCGACAATGAGCAGGATACTGGTGATCGGCGCGACGGGGAACATCGGGCAGCACCTTGTGACGGCGAGCCTTAACGCTGGCCACCGGACTGCCGTGCTCGTCCGCCCGGCCACCGTCGCATCCGACTCCGACAAGGCGAAGCTCTTGAACTCGCTCGAGGCCCGCGGAGTCACTGTTGTCTACGTACGTGCATATTGTAGGATTACAGCTAGTACTAACATTTTTTGTTCAACAAGGCTAAACATTTTATAGGTTCCCTTCGTAGTCGAAGTGCACGCGGTTAAACCTGGGGAAATTAATTGCGTGCGCACGCATGCATGTAGGGGGACATGAACGACCACGGGAGCTTGGTGGGGGCGATCAAGCAGCATGGGGAGGTCGTAATCTCCGCCGTCGGACACGGCAGGCCGGAGGAGCTGGACGGCCAGATCAAGATCATCGAAGCGATAAAGGAGGCTGGGCATGTGAAGGTACATGCGTGGAAGCCTTCTCCAGTTACATGCACTACGAAGTGGTAGTTTTTCCCCTCCTCCTCTTCTTGCAACTAAGATAAGGAAATTTTAGGTTTTTCCTTTCCAAATGTGCTTCCACGCGCCATCGCATTTTCCACTCTTGTTTTTATGTGTTTGTTTATGGATTTTAGACGGTATAGTCAAACCTAGGAAGGACTGGAAAAACACCTAAGAGCATATCTAGCAGACCACTTAAACCGCGGAAGTGATTCTTAAAAAAAAAACTTAAACCGCGGAACTAAAAACACGTTTTTCAGTATGCGAAAAACGCATTTTAAGTGTCGATTTGAGCTGTCGCCGAACAGATGCCTCAAATTTAAACTGTAAAGCCGAATATTAGATTATATTTTTTCCCACGCCTTCTTCTTCCTCTCGCCCGTGTCCACAGACAGCTAGAGATGCCCCGAGCCGGCGAGCCCCGCGACGGCCAGCGAGGCCTCCGGCGCGGCGGGCACGAGCACCGCACCACCAGCGCGACAGGCGCGACGCCGGCGAGCGTGGCCAGCAGGAAGAGGCCGGAGAAGCCCAACAGCACGGCGCCAAGCAGGACGGTGATGGGATGGGCAGTGGCCGGGGACGGACGAGGCAGCATCCGGGAGCGAGCCATGAAGGTTCCGATGGCAGTTGGACTCCCGCCAATGGTCTTTCGCATATACAGGGCACCCTCGGGTCCGAAATCCTTATTTTCACAGGATTGACAGGGATGTTTTTCGCGCCCCTTAAAAAAATTACAGGTTGGAGTCGTTTACGGGTTTTATTCGGGTCACTTTTTTCGTCTAAAACTGTAAACCGGCAGTTATTTTACAGTTTCGTGCGTTTTAAGGGATCTGCTAAAGATGCTCTAATTACGTTTCTTCTTCTATTCTTCTCTTGGGTTGGTTTTTTTCTTTCCTTGGGGCGACCCATAATTTGGTACTTATTTTCCATGCGGGGATTCTTAGCAAGTGACCCCATTTTCGAGTACATGCAACTCATGCAGCCTTTCTACTTACCACTTTCCACCACTCGCAAGCCACTTACCCCATCATGTGCATGCATCCTCTTCACTTACAACTTTTCATCACATGCAAGCCCTTCATATCAACAAGCACAAGCAAGCCCTTTATATGCAAGTCGTACGTCTATGTCTCATATGCTACATCATTTTAACTTTTGAAGTTACCCGATTTAAGAAGTTCACTGCACATCTTACTCCATTTAATACCAGACAATAACTATGATCAGGCAATTCCACCTGTGAGGCCAACCCCATATGTGGTGCGTGACAAGGAGGATGCATAATAAAAGTGCAGTTTTTAATAAATATATTTTAAAAATCACACTTGTATCCGTTTGACTCTAAGCTGAGTAATAATTATTCTAGAGCACGTGCGTTTATCATCTAAAAATTTGTATCATATTATAATATGGTATAGGAAAAATACATCCTACCACCTTGCTAGTAGTTACACACATATCTCATATAATACCATGTGATAATGTGTACTATCATTTTAAGTATACTCTTATCCTATATATATCTAAGATTTTCTAAAACGAGCTATAACAAAAATGCATGAGAGTCCAAGTTTTTAGTATATTTTGAATTTACCTTCATATTTTTATGCATAAAATAGTATACTAAAAACATAATACATACTCCCTCCGTCCAGAAATACTTGTCCGAGGAATGAATGTATCTAGATGTTTTTAGTTTTAGATACAACCATTTATATCCATTTCTACGACAAGTATTTCTGGACGGAGGAAGTACTAACTAAAAATGGTATATATACTATCAAAATATTCTTATATACTTCATACTATACATACGTACTCTCTGATTTGACAGATACTCCATTTAACATACAAAACTCATGTGAGTGCAACTACTACTGGTGGTAAAAAATTGTCCATATCGTATATTAATAATCTTGTACTCTGAAGTTTGGATTTTTCTATCCTATAAGGGGGCCAGGATCCAACATTCACATGTACATATGGATCTGGTGCCAGCTGTCACATGTGGTACCAATATGCACGTCAAGGGCTCCTTTGATACAAATGAATTTCATAGAATCCTTGAAGGATTTTATAGTTTGGAGGAAATTTTTCATCTTGTTGGATTCCTTTGTTTTCTCTATGCTACCAAACACTCCTCCAAATCATGTAGGGTACAAGAGGACATAATATTCTATTCTGTCATTTTTTTCCTATTCCCGCATTTTAAGAATCCTGCAAATCAGAGAGGCCCTATATATATGTGGACAACATCATTCTCTAGATACCTTGTCCTATGTTACGAACTGGAGTAAAGTACAAAAGTAAACAGTCCATGGTACAAAAGCAAATATTCCATGGTACAAATGCTAAAAAAGTAGACAGTCCATGGTATCTTAGGACATCTTCGACGGCAACCCGCAAAAAATCTCCCGCATGCGGGAGGTAGCCATCCAACACTAGCCGCATATATTTCAAACCACATTTTAATTAATCGGATGAAATTCATGCAAACTGATCGATATTCATCAAAGTTCGGATAGAAAATAGCATAAATCATCCACGCATAGCATGCAAATTAAGTCTAGTACAACAAGGTCTCAAATTCGACTAGATCCCAGATGTCCAACAAGTTTTTCAAGAACGGATCATGTCCTCCAACACATACTTCCCCTTCAGCTTCATCCAACAGTGTGTGCACGTAAATGGCTGTACCTCTGACCTATGGTATAGCATGCCGGGGCATGCGGGCTACATTTTTTTAGAAAAGGAGGATGACCTCCGGCCTCTGCATCTGGGCGATGCATACGGTCACTTTATTAATTATTTTCACAAGACCTTACAAAGTCATACAACAGCAAGACTAAAGCCACTTTCTAAGCAACAACTGTCGCTACACCTATCCAATCGATGAAGGGGCGCTGATAGTCTGGGCCTAATACCAGACAGACATCGCAGCCAAACCTAAACATCTAAGACCTGAGGTCCCAACCAGGACGCCTGCCGGGTATGGGGCACCTGTCAGTCCGGTGCACTCCTCAACCAGGACGCCTGCCGGGTATGAGGCCGCCGCAGCCACCTGCCATCAAACCATCTTCAGAGTTGTACTGTTGCATCTACCTTGCACGGTCTAGCTACCGCCGACACTACCACGACGCCAGACAGCTCCACCGCTCTGCGCTCGTCCATCCCGACGCGGACACTCTGAAAGATCTGTCATGCGTAGCACCTGTCGAGTAGGCATGACTCAGCGTATCACCTGTCAGCCAGGCATGACTTGACATCTCTTACCAGACGCATCTGACGCGGTTAGAACGCCGCTCCTCCTACCAACCTCCACACCATTGCCGCTGCTGGAGCTGACACGCGAAGCCCTTCACCCATAGCAACTCTACCCCGAACGCCCAAGCCTCCCAAGACGACGCCTCCATGGAGGTTATGACGCAAACGGCGCCGCCGCCGTCCAATCCAAGAAGGATTTTGGACTTCCGTCCGGGAAGAGGACGGAGGTGGATAGGAGGGACCTCGACTTCGCCTTCAAGATAGGTAACGACGTCAAAGCCGTCGCCGATGCCGGGCCGAGCTAGCCGACCAAAGTTTCCTCCGGTCCTCTTCCTGTACCATCAATCTCCATCTGCTTAGGATCTGGCAGCAGCCAAGACCCGAAAACTCCAGAGAGGGAAGCACCATAGGCTCAACACCTCCGGCGTAGATCCATCCAGGCGCCGAATTAATGAAGACCTGACCTGGTCAGCGACGAAATCCACCATCCTGCGCTGGCCGACGACGATCAGGCGCCGGATCCAGAAGGATCTGACCTAAGACCGACGGCGCACGCGACCACCAGATCCAGCGGCCGCACCACACCGCGAGCACGAACCCCAACCGTCGACGCGCTGCGCACGTCGCGGCCAGGATCCATCTGCACCGCCGCTGCACCAACATTGAGCTTATGTACATGGGGTTGTAGCCAACTGCCCTATATTAGAGCTGTGGTAAAAACTGATTCGGTTTATATATTAGTCCGACCTCGCTCCTTTAAATTAAATCCCACCAATTTATATACACAAGTGAGTTGAACTAGAATCAACGAGTCAAAAGAGACCCATTAAGTCCAACTCAAAAGGAAAGGAGAGACCACATAAAGGCAGGGTGTTAGAAAAGGGACATACAGATTAGGCCTTGTACAATGTAAAATGCTTAGGGAGACGCTTAGGTAAATAAACTGGATTTTTTTAAAAGCACCGGTGTTGGAGCTCACCTGCCCGAACGGCGACGAAGTCGCGGCAACCGGCGGGGTCCGTGCAGTCGACAACGTCGATGAGCACCTGTCAGTGGCAACGCCAAGCGCTCCCTTGACCCTACAACCCCCACCTGCACCTCAGCGCCGGGGCCTAACTCCTAATACAAGCTGGGCAGCAGGACGTTCACGTAGCTCGTCCATTCGGACACGGACGGCGGGCGGCCAACTAATCATGAACGCATGACATCAGTGCATACAACTTTTAATTTTCTGGCACCGGCTGCTCCGATTAGTTTTCTCCTCCATCGGAAGCTCTTTTTTCGATTTATCTTAATTAGAAGACGATAGATCATGATGAGATGCCTTTTTAGTTCACAGAAAATACCTCTAATTTGAATATTTTTCATGTGAGATTTTCATGCGTTATGCAATAGTGTTTCAAGGTTGGCTAGACAATTAGCTGCATAGGATCATCTTATATGCATGAATCGGTTGTGCCATGATAAGCATTCGTTTATCCAAAAGTCCAAAAGTACCAACGAGCATTTTCTGTAAAGAATTTTTACATCGCTCTTTTCTTTATCTGTGTGTGTATAAAAGAAGCAGCTATTGATTTTTTGAAGATTGTGTTATTGTGCAGAAATTTTGAGCTATTATGCATAATTTATTTTTCTACAGAATGTGGTATTGTGGATTGGGCTTCTTTTACTTAAATGTTGTAGTTAAAACAAGTACATGCCTAACAGTTTGCCTATAACAAAGCAGCTCTAACAATGGAATCGAATGCATGTGGCTGTGTGAGCATCGACGGCGGTGGGCATGGGAGTTTCTGGTAGAAGATTTGGAGCACTAGCACGTAGCTAGCCCTTGAGTGAGCTGGCAATGACAATGGCAAGGGTGGTGTCTTCTTGTCATCCTTGCTCGACTATGAAGCCGGTGTTGTTCATAGATTTACATCGAAGTCGTCGGGTGGGGGGTGGGGGGGTGGGGAGGGGGGGGGGAGATCACCAACGAACTCGAGTACATCGGTTTGGGTCAGAGTGCGTAGTAAGTTTGCTTCGATATCATGCCATCTCAATGACTTTCCCTTCAAAAAATGAAATTGCCACCTCTTGGCCATTAGAACTGATAATTCTATAGTTAACACTGATCAGTGTAGTTAATTTACTCGAAATCATACCCCCTCTCGAGCTCACGCCACGATCATCAAATGATCCATAATTTTTTTGTTAGTAGCGACCATTCTTCCACGACACTGTTCCTTGACCCGGCCAATCTTGATTGATAGGAATCATTATTTTCTTCCGTTGCAACGCATGGGCATTCGTGCTAGTAACTTAAAATGTAGCGTCAAGCGGATACAAAACATTAAGAGTGACACCCCGCCTCTACATAATTAGGACGCACACAGACAAAAATTGAAGCCCGACTAAAGAAATCAAAACAACATCTTGGCAACACTGAAGTCGTATAAGACCGACACTACGCCTTTGTCGAGGGAGGAGGGGAACTGATCCGAAGATTATTCTGCCATCCATGTTGAGTAAGAACCTCCTTGATCAACCTCTCCACTTGATGCTAGAGTTGAGTTAATAGAAAGTGCAACGATGTCCCAGAATTAGAATAATGTTCTACCCGCCTTTCCCACTCCAGTTGTACGCCTAGCGTCGACGGAGGCTGCATGGAGATCTATTTCCAATAGATCTACTTGATTTGGTTGGTGTTGGTATGCTTGTATTAGGTTAGCGCTGGTCTTCGGCGGATCCGTCTGGATTCACCCGACGATCGTGGTCGTTGGTGTGTTTGCGGGTATAATCCTTCCGGTCTATGCTTTTTTTCGTCAATGATGATTGTTGTTCTGATGTGCTGGTCCTTTATGCCTTAACACGTCGATTTTTTGACTGTCAACTACAACATGGTTTGTCTGGCTTCCGCGAGGGAGGGCCATGACGGCGGTGCATCTTCGGCTCAGTCTAGTGCTCGTAGTCGCCGCTAGGTGACCCATGGACTTGATTATTGTTTTTGTTACATCTAGAGATCTTTGTACCGTTACATTTTATTAATAGATTGCAAGATTTTTTTGGACGAAAGTTAGACCGGCTTGTAGTTGAGCAAAACAATAATCACCTTCCAACACCTAAAGTTGCTGAAATTTGTGAAGATTTTTTATTTGACCGCCCAACATTTTTTTTGGTTATTATGGAAGTCTGAATGGACAAAGTACTGCAGCGTTTTGTGCCATCTGAATTCGGCTGTGACGTGGAGCATCATGCCGAACACACTCTCGAGCCGGCAAAGAGCATGATAGTAGAATCCAAGCTTCGAGTTCGGCGAGCCCTCAGAGACGCAGGGATTCCTCACACCATCATCTGCAGCTACTGGGCCATTGGCTTGCTGTTTTCTACACTCGGCAACTCCGGAGAAAATGGCCCTCTGTCGACAGGGGTGGACATCTTTGGTGATAAAAAATCACGAGGTAAGCATTTGCTGTTTCAATTTTAATGCTCCTTCTCCTCTGTATCATCTAGATGTAATTTCTGAGTTCGGCACTACTTTTGCAGCCATCTTTGTAGACGAGAAGGATATGAGCAAGCTGACCATAAGAGCCGTGGAGGACCCACGAACGCTTGACAAGATCCTGCACGTGCGCCCTCCCGCCAACATGCGCTCCTTCGGCCAGCTCCTCCATCTCCTGGAGAAAAAAACCGGCAGGACGTTCGAGAGGCACTACGTCACGGAACAGGAGCTCGCCAAGAAAATCCAAGGTAGCCTCCTATCAATTCATCCGTACATAGTAGCTAGTTACATATTAAATGGTGTGTGATCGTCTACGAATCGAGCTGATCGTCTTCGCCGGGGCTCTAAATGTAGAGGCTCCGTTCCCTCTCAACTTTCAGCTGGCGATGGTGCACTCGACGCTGGTGCACGGCGGGGCGTGTGAGCGTGCCGTCGACCCGGAAGTCGAAGTGGAGGCGACGCGGCTGTACCCGGACGTACAGTTCGCCACGGTGGAGGAGTGCCTGGATGGCCTTCTTCTCTGACTCTGAATGACACTGAAAGGGGCGGTGTCCGAGCTGTGCTGTTACATCGTCCGTCATCGAATCGCCGGCTTATGTGGTTTCATTTCGTCCGAGTTAGATTATCATGTGATGTATCAAAAAGGATCCCTAGAACCTTGTTGTGGGGGCAGTCCTCCGGCGACACACGCCGAACCAGCCCTTCGACGACGAACGCCGAGCTCACGCCATGGACACAGAGACAACATACATGAGTGAACATGGACCCTTGCGGCGCCGAACGCCCCGGCCGCCGAACGACCTGTATTGTTGGCTTTTATTTCAGTTGGCTCGGTGGCACATACCACACCGACACAATGATCAATACACAGAGGAGGATTTATATGCAGACTCACACACACAGGGACGGCCATCACACTCGTCCACGCAAGCGTATAGCCAGGAATCTAACCCTAGATGCATGGACTCACTACTGGCGTGTTTGGTTGCCTGCATAGAGCCCAATCAGACCCGTGCGGAAAGCCAGAGGCCTGTTTGGTTGCCTGGTTTCACTGTTGGACCTGCATCGCACGCTTCTTAAAGCAGCCCAGAGGTCGGCTCGCTGGAAACGCTCGGAAATCGGCAGTTTCTGGTGAGCCAGCCCGAGCCGAGCGCAAGCGAGCGGGCCCTTGCACTAGTGGAGAGGGGAGGGATGCTAGGTGATTACGTGAGATCTTCAACCTCCAGTAAGCTCCATCTTATCTCCTCCCTTTGATCTGCACAACGGTGCTTCGGTTGGAGGTAAGCTCTACACGAAAAAGATGCACCTCGATGCTACGGTTCCATTCAGGCGATCGGTTCGTAGTTTCGTCGGCCGTAAGTTCTTAATTTCGTCTTCCCATTTAGAGCTATTCTGGACGAATTTTTTCAGATTCGTCGCGCATGATCGATCATTTGAAATTTACTTTGACCAACAGCCTAATCTCGCAGTTCCTCACAACATTCGTGTTGTAAGTTTTTGGTTTCGACGATCGTAGCTTCATCTCTCTTTAAACAACAGTCTACTGCACTGACGCCGCCATGTCGAGCTCCTCTGTGCTCTGCTCAAAGCCCTTATGTTCGCCCCTCTCGACGCCAACGCCCTTCCCCTTGATCTCCTTGCCCGCGTCTTACTACACTAAAGTCGTTTCCGGCGTCACTCATCTCGGTCTACTCTCTGTCGTCCTCCTACTGCACTAACGCTGCAATGGCGCGCACACTGCAGTTCGTCGCGCCGCCGACGGGGTCGATCATCTTGGCCTCCTCTCTCTCGTCCCACTACACTGGAGTCGCTTATGGCGTCGATCATCTCGGCTTCCTCTCTCGTCCCACCGCACGGACGATACCATGGCGCGAGCACTGCATTCTCCTCTCTTGTCCACTGTCTTTGCGCGAGCACCGCAACTAGTTCGCCGACGGTGTGGCTCGCCGTGCCGCCAACTAGGTCGCTCGCCCATGACTCCATGCTCGTCATGTCGGACATGCGCCACGATCATTATCCATCGCAGTCGCCATGGTCCGGCTCACACTGCATTTCTTCTCCCCCTTCCTCTGCTAGCTCTTAACCCTATGTGCTAAGTGCAAGTGCTAGCTCTTAATCATACCCCATGCAGGCAACCAAATAGCGTGTAGTCGTATGCATCGAGACAATGCAGGCAACCAAACAACGTGCCAAAGTTGATCCCCTAATGCGGGAAGTCCATATGCAGGCAACCAAACAACTTGCAGATGTCGCATATGGGGCTGTTTTTCCAGAGTCGGGCTGGGTTGAGATGTGTATGCAACGCAGGTACTGTTCACTACTGCAACCAAACACGCCCTACATACACGGCCACCTCCACCACTTGTGTCAGGCTCTAAACGACCACGTCCACCTGGTCCTGCGGGCTAACAAACCACACATCGAGCTAGCAACCTACTAGCAGCTAATTGGAGATCCCATCGCCTCCACAACATCCTCCATCTCCCAAGAGGGAACCCCCCCCCCCCGAGCGAGACCTCTCGTCGCCTCCAGAGGCGCCCCTCAGATCCCATCTGCAGATTCTTCATCGTCCATCACTTATAGAAAACAGGGTTTTGGTCCAGGCTAGATAAAAGCATTAATCCCGGTTCTCTTACGAACCAGGACCAATGGATGCATCAGTCCCGGTTCGTGAGGCCAGAGCACTGGCCGGGCCTCGAGGGCCATAGGTCCCGGTTCGTTTGACCCCTTTCGTCCTGGTTCCAGACACGAACCGGGACCAAAGGGCCTCACTCCTGGCGCAACCCCTTTAGTCCCGGTTAGTGGCTGGAACCGAGACCAAAGAGCGGGCTACTATCCCGGTTCTAGCCACCAACCGGGACTAAAGTGATGCCTATATATACCCTCGCCCCTGCCTACCCTCTCCTCTATTTTTTGGCCGTGTGGGAGGTGTGTGCATGCGCTGCTCTGTTCTCCCTTCTATGCATGCACATGAGGTGTTCGATGAAATGCCTGAGCCACACTTAAGCTTTCTCCTCTCGAAGATCGACCTCCAAGCTCCATTTTCCCCAAGATTTGTCTGGGTTTGGCGGTCCGTGTGGAAGAACGACGCTGAGGGACGCGCACCCATGTGGAAGAAGAAATCTATATTTTGGGACCTACCCTATTGGAAAGACCTAGAGGTCCGCTCTCCAATCGACGTGATGCGCGTGATGAAAAATCTTTGCGTGAACCTGCTAGGCTTCTTGGGCGTGTATGGGAAGACAAAAGATACACCGGACGCATGGGAGGACCAGCAATTTGTGCACGAAAAAGATGGCGTGCATCCAACACAGTATGAAGGTCCTGCCAGCTACGCTCTTACCAAAGAAGAGAAGGAAATCTTCTTTGAATGCCTCCTCAATATCAAGGTCCCGTCTGGCTTCTCGTCCAATATAAAGCGAATAATAAATATCCCAGAGAAAAAGTTCCAGAACCTAAAGTCTCATGACTGCCATGTGATTATGACGCAACTACTTCCGGTTGGATTAAGGGGGCTTCTACTGAAAAACGTTCGATTAGCCATTGTGAAGCTATGTGCATTCCTCAATACAATCTCTCAGAAGGTAATTGATCCATAAATCCTACCAAGGTTAAAGAATGATTTGGTGTAATGTCTTGTCAGTTTCGAGCTGGTGTCCCCACCATCCTTCTTCAATATCATGACACACGTCCTAGTTCATCTAGTCGACGAGATTACCATTCTGGGTCCTGTATTTCTACACAATATGTTCCCCTTTAAGAGGTTCATGGGAGTCTTAAAGAAATATGTTTGTAACCGTGCTAGGCCAAAAGGAAGCATCTCAATGGGCTGGCAAACAGAGGATGTCATTGGGTTTTATGTTGACTTCATTTCTGACCTTAAGCCTATTGGTGTCCTTCAATCGCTGTATGAGGGGAGACTGACTGGAAAAGGCATGCTAGGAGCAGACTGAATAATATGTAGGGACGGTAATTCTTGGGCTCAAGTACATTACACAGTTCTACAGAATTCTACCTTGGTGACCCCATATGTCAATGAACACAAGAATATTCTACGCTCCAAACACTCGGAGCTGTGTGACGATTGGGTTACATGCGAACACATCCGGACTTTCGGCTGTTGGTTGCAAGCACATCTCATGGGTAACACCACTGTTGGAGATCAGCTGTACTTGTTGGCCAGGACGCCATCTTCGACTGTATTGACTTACAAAGGGTATGAGATAAATGAGAATACATTTTACACGATTTCCCAAGATCAAAAGAGCACCAACCAAAACAGTGGTGTCCGTTTTGATGCAGCAACTAAGAGGGGAAAGGACACATATTATGGTTACATAATGGACATATGGGAACTTGACTATGGACATGATTTTATGGTCCCTTTATTTCGGTGCAAATAGGTCAATCTGTCCGGAGGCGGGTGTGACGCCCCCGATTCAATCGTACACTAATCATGCACGCAAATGTGTACGATCAAGATCAGGGACTCACGGGAAGATATCACAACACAACTCTACAAATAAAATAAGTCATACAAGCATCATAATACAAGCCAGGGGCCTCGAGGGCTCGAATACAAGTGCTCGATCATAGACGAGTCAGCGGAAGCAACAATATCTGAGTACAGACATAAGTTAAACAAGTTTGCCTTAAGAAGGCTAGCACAAACTGGAATACAGATCGAAAGAGGCGCAGGCCTCCTACCTGGGATCCTCCTAAACTACTCCCGGTTGTCATCAGCGGGCAGCACGTAGTAGTAGGCACCTCCAGTGTAGTAGGGGTCGTCGTCGACGGTGGCGTCTGGCTTCTGGACTCCAGCCTCTGGTTGCGACAACCAGAAAGAAAGGAAAGGGGAAAAAGGGGGGAGAAAGCAACCGTGAGTACTCATCCAAAGTACTCGCAAGCAAGGAACTAAACTACATATGCATGGGTATATGTGTAAGGAGGCCATATCAGTGGACTGAACTGCGGAATGCCAGAATAAGAGGGGGATAGCTAGTCCTATCGAAGACTACGCTTCTGGCAGCCTCCGTCTTGCAGCATGTAGAAGAGAGTAGATTGAAGTCCTCCAAGTAGCATCTCCAAGTAGCATCTCCAAGTAGCATCTCGAGTAGCATAATCCTACCCGGCGATCCTCTCCTCGTCGCCCTGCGGAAAAGCGATCACCGGGTTGTCTGTGGAACTTGGAAGGGTGTGTTTTATTAAGTATCCGGTTCTAGTTGTCATAAGGTCAAGGTACAACTCCAAGTCGTCCTGTTACCGAAGATCACGGCTATTCGAATAGATTAACTTCCCTGCAGGGGTGCACCACATTCCCCAACACGCTTGATCCCATTTGGCCGGACACACTTTCCTGGGTCATGCCCGGCCGCGGAAGATCAACACGTCGCAGCCCCACCTAGGCAAAACAGAGAGGCCAGCACGCCGGTCTAAACCTAAGCGCGCAGGGGTCTGGGCCCATCGCCCTGAGCACACCTGCACGTTGCGTGGGCGGCCGAAAGCAGACCTAGCCTAATGGCGTTCCAGCCCAATTCGGCGCGCGCCGCTCCGTCGCTGACGTCTGAAGTGCTTCGGCTGATACCACGACGTCGGGATACCCATAACTACTCCCGCGTAGATGGTTAGTGCGTATAGGCTCGTAGCCAACTCAGATCAAATACCAAGATCTCGTTAAGCGTGTTAAGTATCCGCGAACGCCGAACAGGGCCAGGCCCACCTCTCTCCTAGGTGGTCTCAACCTGCCCTGTCGCTCCGCCACAAAGTAACCGTCGGGGACCGTCGGGAACCCAGGCCCACCTCTACCGGGATGGAGCCACCTGTCCTTTCAGCCCCCAACTCCGAACAGTATCACAGGTAATGTAACCGTGTAAAGTATATAGTATATGCCCGTGATCACCTCCCGAAGTGATCACAGCCCAGAAGTATAGCATGGCAGACGGACAAGAGTGTAGGGCCACTGATGGAACACTAGCATCCTATACTAAGCATTTAGGATTGCGGGTAAGGTATCAATGACTGTAGCAGCAATGACAGGCTATGCATCAGAATAGGATTAACGGAAAGCAGTAACATGCTACACTACTCTAATGCAAGCAGTATAGAGAAGAGTAGGCGATATCTGGTGATCAAAGGGGGGGCTTGCCTGGTTGCTCTGGCAAGAGAGAGGGTCGTCAACTCCGTAGTCGAACTGGTCAGCAGCAGCGTCGGTCTCGTAGTCTACCGGAGGGAAGAGGGGGAAGAAATAATGAATACAGAGCAAACAAAGCACCTCAAAATATATCAAGGCAATACGCGGTGTTCGGTGTGCCCTAACGCGGTAGTAGGTGATACCGGTGAAGGGGGGAAAACCCCCGGGAAAGTATTACCGGTGTTTCGTGTTTTCGGACAGAGGAGCCGGAGGGGGAAAGTTGCGGGTTCGATAGGTTAGGGATGTGTGGCGGACGAACGGACCGCGTATCCGGATTCGTCTCGTTGTTCTGAGCAACTTTCATGTAGAAAGTATTTTAATCCGAGTTGCGGATTAAAAGATATGATTTTCTAAAGATTTTATTAATTTCTGGAATTTAATTAATTACTTAATTAATTCGAAAAACAGATTAATGACATCAGCATGATGTCATGCTGACATCAGCAGTCAACAGGGGTTGACTGGGTCAAACTGACGCGTGGGTCCAATGGGACCCACCTGTCATACTCTGTTAGGTTAATTAGGATTTAGTTAAACTAATTACTGTTTAATTAAGCTAACAGGTTAATTAGATTAATTAAACAGGGTTAATTAACTTAATTAATTAATTAAATTTGTTTTTATTTTAATTATTGTTTTATTTATTTTTATATACTTACTTTACTTTTTTTTAACGTTCTGGGGGCGGGCCCCCCTAGTCAGTGGCCCGGGGGCCTTAGCGGGCACAGGGCGGTGCGGGTGCGGGTGCGGGTGTGGGTGCGGGCGTGAGCCCGACTGGGCACTGGGCACCCGTGCCCGAGGCCACCGCAGCGAGGGCGCGAGGCTCAGCTGCGTCGGCGGCCTCGCTCGACAGCGGCAGGGGGCGGGGAGCAGGGGAGGCCCCGGACGGCGACGGCCCTGGCGAGCGCGGCCAGGAGCCGCGGGAAGGAGGCGGTGGTGGCCGGGCGGGCATCAGCCGTAGGTGGCACGAGCGGCGACGGGAGCGACGGAGCGCGCGGATAACGCGCGGGTGCGCGCGTGCTCACCGCGAGCACGAGCACCTGGCGGCGCGTGCACGACCGCGGGACGGCGCGCGGCGCGGCCCCGAGCGGCGAGCAGGGAACGAGGGAGAGAGAGGAAGGGCGCGGGGGTTGCTCACGGCGCGGAGTAGGGACGGGGCAACATGCTCGGTGGAGGTCGGGGAGGTCGACGGGGACGAGCGGCGGAGAGGAGCAGTCCGGTGGGGAAGGGGAAGCATGCCGTCGAGGGAGCTCCGGTCGCCGGCGCGTCTAGGCGGCGACGGCGCGCGAGGGAGGAGGGCAAGGTCGTCGCGGCGAAGAGAGGGGGCGAGGATGAGCGACGGGAGCCGGCAGGGACGCACGGAGGCGCGGCGGGGCGCGGGGTTCGGGCGCCTCCGAGCGGCGGCGGCGTCGAGCGCCCCGATCCAATTCTGGATCGGGGAAAGGGGGAGTGGGGAGTGGGGGAACGTGGGGCGACGGGGGGGGGGGGGAAGTGGTGCTAGGGTTCGGCCGAGTGGGGAGCGGGGGGTTATGCAGGGAGCGAGTGGGCCGGCCTGGGGGCCCGATGGCCTGCTGGGCCGAGGCCCAGTGGGGGGGGGTTGCTCTTTTCCTTTTTTTTGTTAGTTTTGTTTTCTGTTTTTTTTATACTTTACTTTCTTTTAGTTTCCTATTATTTTAGTTTTAGTAAATTACCAAAGTGGCACCTAAATAGCATTTTACAAATTATGCCACTGCCACAATAGTTTAATACTTATAACAATTTAGTTTTGAAAATGTTTATTATTTTTAAAGCATTAAACTAATTGTTTTTGCTACTCTTTTATTCATTTAACAGTATTTAAACATTTTATAAAAGTGTGGTTTCTCCACCATAATTATCTATGAAATATTTGGTTCACTCCGAACATTTTAGTTTTAATATTTGAAAACTTTCATTGTTTGCCTATTTTTGAATTTGAATTTTGAATCGGTTTCGAACTAACTCGAGATTAGCAACTATAAAACGAGGTGACGTGGCATCATTAGCAAAGGATCACTGTAGCTTAATTTCCCGGGCGTCACAATTCTCCTCCACTACAAGAAATCTCGTCCCGAGATTTAAGCGGTGGAGTAAGGGGCGAAGGTGTTGGTAGCGAAAAACCTAACGAGTCTTCTCGGTCTTGGCTTCCCTTTCGAAGAGGTTGATCCCTTTCGTTGATGTCTTCATTTCACTGCTTCAAGTCACCATGATCAATTTGTCATCCTTTCTTCGGGATCTCCATCGTACTTACGAATAGGAAAGGGGCAGCTCTACAACGATAGGATGTTACAAGGGAAAATCTTCTGGGGGTTTCCCAAGTATGAACATATGAGTATCTCTCGAGTTGAACAAATGAAACTCATCGAGAGCAAAGTAAGACGGTGCAATAAGAAGTTTCAAGCGGATAGGCAATCGTTCATTGCCTGAAACAGAGTGTGAATGGGTTTCAGAGCAACGGGAATAAGTATTGTGTCCGATACCAGAATTGATCACTAGGAAGGTGGCTCGCAAATTACATACGAAGTCAAGCTATAGGAATAACTTTGGCAACAGGGTGTATAGGAGAGTCAGGTTTCGATCCTGTGGAACTGTGGGTTATGGGCCCATCATGTGGTTGAAGTAGGAAGGGGGCCGACATTTTGCACGGTCATGATAGTAAGGCGTGTCAAAGGGTAGCCTGTCAGATATGTCGGCAACAACATCGATACCAAGGGCGAGGGACGAAGAGAACCATTTCCTGCTCGTTGAACGAGGCGGACCAATAGGCAAAGTTCTCGTCCATCGGTGGCTACCGGAATGTCATCAACAATAGTAACAGGGTTACACCAAACAAGATGGTACACCGAGGTGTTTACATGAGCAGGGATATTACTGCTTATATTATATAGATCACAAGAAGGTTTAAACAAACCAAGGGAAAGGAAAAGTGATTATTATGTTTAAACAGAACAATGGAAAGGAAAATGTGTTTAAACACATATTTCAAGGGTATATCCTTCCCAAGGACAAGGAGAGCACAATATCCAAGACATGATATAATGTAGGAACTCATTAGGTAAGGGGAAGAATTTTCATGACATTACCCATACACGGTGTTTGGATAATAGAGCAGGAAACATTTAGCATTGGGCTTCAAATGTACTTGTTGAAAATCCGAGTACCATAGACATGCTTCGAGATAGCATTGACATGGTCATCCTGTGAAGATCAGACTTTGGAAACACAAAGGATCCATCTGGAATAACTTGTAGAATAAGTCTTGCAATTTCCTCATGGAAGCATGGTTAACCTTGTTAAAAAGGATACTACAATAATAGGTCCTCCACCCGGGGGGGTGCTAGGCATGACATCATGTTACCAGGTCATCAAAGGACCAATGTTATAACTCTTGAAAATATGTTCCAACCATCATATCTGACCGAGATTCAGATCCGATTGGTGTCAGGATACCTCAGACTTAGGATACCTGAGAAGGAAAGGTGCAACGCAAATCGACGAAATGACATTGCAAGATTCTCGGGAAATGAACTATGGGAGCGGGTTCCTGAAACAATAGTTCATCATTAAACCAAGGAGAGGACAAGGAGGTGTCTGGTGAACTCAACGACAATTCACCGATATTCACAAAAGATGGATTTCCACCATTAGGTGAACAAGGAGATAACTTTTGTCAGATCAAATGATATAAGGAAGTATGCTCGAGGAAAACATACACAATTAAACATTGGTTGAAAGGTGCGCCCGAAATGTGGATTGGGTTGCACGACCAATGTCAGAATGGTGATTCAATTAGCGAAGGACTTAGAATGAACTATCGATCATTAACTTCAAAGCAATAGGGTTGCTAGAAGTGCATAATACAAACAACACCGTTCACTTGTGGGTACCCCGGTTGGAATCAACACGAGGACCAAGAAAGAATGGTGATGGCGAGAAGTATCACTATACCAAGAATTCTTAAGTGGTGGAGCAATCCTCACAACATTCTTGACATCAAAGATGGTAATACTTCGCGGTAGATCATAACATAAGTTGGATAGCAAGGAACTCAAGGTACAACACAAAACAGGAACAAGTTTTGTGTTGGAGGGAATGCAATAATGTTGTCGATGATAACCCAAATCATCGAGGGCAAAGGATGCTATTTCTCATCAAGAATTCGATAGATATCTTGGAAGACCTCATAAGGTTGATGATGTTCACGACACATTTGTCGAGAGATTTCAAGATATAAACAATCAGCAACGACATCGAGTCAAAGAAATGATGAAGCGGAAGGTCATTGGAACCATGGGTAGGACACAAACTCGAAACCAAGCTTGTTGTTCAAGGCGAAATGATATGACGATGATGATCGACGTAAGGTTAGTTCATCATCGAAAATTGTGCTCCGGGAAGAAGGACCGGGTAGCACAGTTAAAATTAGCTCGATAATGATATAGCTGATCAGGCTAGGAATGACTTGAAGGATTAATAAATTTGTAAGCAGTGATGGGTTCAAATACTTGTTGAATCGCAATGCGAACTCGATTCAGTTATCGGTGTCTTTGAGTGTATAATAACTCAGAGCCCGTGAAAAATTGGAATCAGTGGAAAGGTAGCACTTGATGAAGAACTCATAAGAAGTTATGTATCCCGTGGTATCCTCGAGATACCAGGGGGTAATACTCGACGACAGATCAAAGTAGAGGTTGGACTGGTGTATTGATCCATAGAAGACAATTGTTTTAACTTGTCCGAGAAACGAGATCAAAGAAGAACAATCATGGTCGGAACCACGGTTGCAAAAGGCCAGATCCTAGATATAAGATGAACTTATACCAAAGGAATAATTTATTTAAAAGAAGCTTTAATGATAAGATCTACATCGTGTCCATGGGCATGAAAACAAGTTCAAGGTCGACTCCCACTTCTCCAATGCATAACCTTTCATTCACTTCTCACGTTCGATGAAGTTGCAGTGTTGAAATTTTATCTGGTGAAGCACCAGAAGAGTATGACTCGTGAAAACTTCCGAGTTCACACATAGTAAGGAAGGCATAGGTTCAACCCATCAGGGCGTCTTATGAACATATACCACAAAGTTCAGAAGTAAATAACTCAAGCTCGAAAGCAGAGCAAGGTTGAGAAAGTAGAGGATACAATTTACCAAAGGCATTATGTATCCGAGGGAAGGCTCACAAAGTTATTGAATATGAAGGGCGATGTCGGGTAAAATCCATTAAAGGATCTGGGGTGAGTATCGGCACACAACCAGAGGAAGAAGCAAGGCAAAGACATTGGATTGTAGAAACAACTGAATAACTTAGAGCTCAATTGCTAAGGAATTATGATTTACAAAGCGAAGGATCAGAAGCAGACGCTCTGATCAAGGATGGATAAGTTCAATAGACTTAGGGGCACAATCAACGGCAATTGATTGGTCGAGAACCAGCTCATGTTCAAAAATGACGTCTGAGCCGGAAGGAGGAATTCTAGGATCTGTTTGAGGATTGCGAGCATTCGCAACAAATCGAATCAACGGACTCAAATGATAATGACAATGGATGTCAACAAGATTACTAGACTTATGGGATTAACCATAATGCAAGTAATCAAGAATTTCAAGAGCAATAGGATGCTCAGGATTTTCGGAAGATCCAATGGTATTTCGAGGATTCGTGACATACATGCATCAACTGGGGATGAGTGGATACTTGGTAAGTGCGAGAAATTATCCGTAGTGGTATTCAGGCGACAAGGAACTGCAAGGCAGTAGGCACAGAAGGATTCTCGTAACATTAAAGAGAATTTCGGGGTATCTTGTAATAACAAGATCAATGGGGGATGATCGTAAGAATGGCAAGTGTAAGTAGTTATCCATACAGATTTATCGGTGGTCAGGAATAGCCAAAGTGATGGGCACAAGTCTCGAGAGAACATCAGAGAGTATCTTCGGAATCTTCTGATGTAGCCGGTGATCATCCGGACTAAAGGACCCCTCCGGTAGAAAGTATCTTCGAGAACCTAAAAGTTAGAATTTAGTAAAAATCGTTTAACCCGAATAGAAGAGAGTTCAGAATCCCAGAGTAAAGGTCGAGGAGTAAAAGATCCTAATACCACCCAATGGCGACGTGGGCCCGTAAGGCACACAACCAAGTTAGTAAAAGTTTTTGCAATGTCTAGACTCGACTTCGGCCAAGGAGTGTGGAAGGGGGATTCCTACAGGCAGTCGGCTCTGATACCAACTTGTGACGCCCCCGATTCAATCGTACACTAATCATGCACGCAAATGTGTACGATCAAGATCAGGGACTCACGGGAAGATATCACAACACAACTCTACAAATAAAATAAGTCATACAAGCATCATAATACAAGCCAGGGGCCTCGAGGGCTCGAATACAAGTGCTCGATCATAGACGAGTCAGCGGAAGCAACAATATCTGAGTACAGACATAAGTTAAACAAGTTTGCCTTAAGAAGGCTAGCACAAACTGGAATACAGATCGAAAGAGGCGCAGGCCTCCTGCCTGGGATCCTCCTAAACTACTCCCGGTCGTCATCAGCGGGCAGCACGTAGTAGTAGGCACCTCCAGTGTAGTAGGGGCCGTCGTCGACGGTGGCGTCTGGCTTCTGGACTCCAGCCTCTGGTTGCGACAACCAGAAAGAAAGGAAAGGGGAAAAAGGGGGGAGAAAGCAACCGTGAGTACTCATCCAAAGTACTCGCAAGCAAGGAACTAAACTACATATGCATGGGTATATGTGTAAGGAGGCCATATCAGTGGACTGAACTGCAGAATGCCAGAATAAGAGGGGGATAGCTAGTCCTATCGAAGACTACACTTCTGGCAGCCTCCGTCTTGCAGCATGTAGAAGAGAGTAGATTGAAGTCCTCCAAGTAGCATCTCCAAGTAGCATCTCCAAGTAGCATCTCGAGTAGCATAATCCTACCCGGCGATCCTCTCCTCGTCGCCCTGCGGAAAAGCGATCACCGGGTTGTCTGTGGAACTTGGAAGGGTGTGTTTTATTAAGTATCCGGTTCTAGTTGTCATAAGGTCAAGGTACAACTCCAAGTCGTCCTGTTACCGAAGATCACGGCTATTCGAATAGATTAACTTCCCTGCAGGTGTGCACCACATTCCCCAACACGCTTGATCCCATTTGGCCGGACACACTTTCCTGGGTCATGCCTGGCGGCGGAAGATCAACACGTCGCAGCCCCACCTAGGCAAAACAGAGAGGCCAGCACGCCGGTCTAAACCTAAGCGCGCAGGGGTCTGGGCCCATCGCCCTGAGCACACCTGCACGTTGCGTGGGCGGCCGAAAGCAGACCTAGCCTAGTGGCGTTCCAGCCCAATTCGGCGCGCGCCGCTCCGTCGCTGACGTCTGAAGTGCTTCGGCTGATACCACGACGTCGGGATACCCATAACTACTCCCGCGTAGATGGTTAGTGCGTATAGGCTCGTAGCCAACTCAGATCAAATACCAAGATCTCGTTAAGCGTGTTAAGTATCCGCGAACGCCGAACAGGGCCAGGCCCACCTCTCTCCTAGGTGGTCTCAACCTGCCCTGTCGCTCCGCCACAAAGTAACCGTCGGGGACCGTCGGGAACCCAGGCCCACCTCTACCGGGATGGAGCCACCTGTCCTTTCAGCCCCCAACTCCGAACAGTATCACAGGTAATGTAACCGTGTAAAGTATATAGTATATGCCCGTGATCACCTCCCGAAGTGATCACAGCCCAGAAGTATAGCATGGCAGACGGACAAGAGTGTAGGGCCACTGATGGAACACTAGCATCCTATACTAAGCATTTAGGATTGCGGGTAAGGTATCAATGACTGTAGCAGCAATGACAGGCTATGCATCAGAATAGGATTAACGGAAAGCAGTAACATGCTACACTACTCTAATGCAAGCAGTATAGAGAAGAGTAGGCGATATCTGGTGATCAAAGGGGGGGCTTGCCTGGTTGCTCTGGCAAGAGAGAGGGTCGTCAACTCCGTAGTCGAACTGGTCAGCAGCAGCGTCGGTCTCGTAGTCTACCGGAGGGAAGAGGGGGAAGAAATAATGAATACAGAGCAAACAAAGCACCTCAAAATATATCAAGGCAATACGCGGTGTTCGGTGTGCCCTAACGCGGTAGTAGGTGATACCGGTGAAGGGGGGAAAACCCCCGGGAAAGTATTCCCGGTGTTTCGTGTTTTCGGACAGAGGAGCCGGAGGGGGAAAGTTGCGGGTTCGATAGGTTAGGGATGTGTGGCGGACGAACGGACCGCGTATCCGGATTCGTCTCGTCGTTCTGAGCAACTTTCATGTAGAAAGTATTTTAATCCGAGTTGCGGATTAAAAGATATGATTTTCTAAAGATTTTATTAATTTCTGGAATTTAATTAATTACTTAATTAATTCAAAAAACAGATTAATGACATCAGCATGATGTCATGCTGACATCAGCAGTCAACAGGGGTTGACTGGGTCAAACTGACGCGTGGGTCCAATGGGACCCACCTGTCATACTCTGTTAGGTTAATTAGGATTTAGTTAAACTAATTACTGTTTAATTAAGCTAACAGGTTAATTAGATTAATTAAACAGGGTTAATTAACTTAATTAATTAATTAAATTTGTTTTTATTTTAATTATTGTTTTATTTATTTTTATATACTTACTTTACTTTTTTTTAACGTTCTGGGGGCGGGCCCCCCTAGTCAGTGGCCCGGGGGCCTTAGCGGGCACAGGGCGGTGCGGGTGCGGGTGCGGGTGCGGGTGTGGGCGTGAGCCCGACTGGGCACTGGGCACCCGTGCCCGAGGCCACCGCAGCGAGGGCGCGAGGCTCACCTGCGTCGGCGGCCTCGCTCGACAGCGGCAGGGGGCGGGGAGTAGGGGAGGCCCCGGACGGCGACGGCCCTGGCGGGCGCGGCCAGGAGCCGC